>NC_058403.1:60701654-60914402 GCF_002201575.2 Neomonachus schauinslandi | reverse complement strand
CTTCCTTCCTTCCTTCCTTCCTTCCTTCCTTCCTTCCTTCCTTCCTTCCTTCCTTCCCTCCTTCCTTCCTTCCTTCCTTCCCTCCCTCCCTCCTTCTCTCCCTCCTTCCCTCCTTCTCTTCTTCCTTCCTTTCTCCCTACCTCCCTTCTCCTTACATATGAGAGATACTGACAAGTTTGAGTATGAGTATGTTTGAATTTCATATGGGAATGATTTAGTGGTAAAGGAAGGGTTTACCAAGCAGTTAAGAAAGAAAAAATGAAGGAACAAAGCCCTTGAGAAATTATTTGAAGATAGAACTTGGTCTGTAAGTGGAGAGATTTTCTCTTTTCTGGGAGAAAGAATTTTTTTTTTTTTTTTAAGATTTTATTTATTTGCGAGAGAGACAATGAGAGACAGAGAGCATGAGAGGGAGGAGGGTCAGAGGGAGAAGCAGACTCCCTGCTGAGCAGGGAGCCCGATGTGGGACTCCATCCCGGGACTCCAGGATCATGACCTGAGCCGAAGGCAGTCGCTTAACCAACTGAGCCACCCAGGCACCCAAGAATGTTTTTTATAATGAATTAGGAAGGCTAAAGATACAAGTTGGTTTTTCTAATTTGTTACTGAGTGTGTAAAAAAAATTACCTCCAGTAGTTCATTTTATTAATGAAGTATAAGACAGGTCACCAACTTAGAGTGAGGAGGGGAGTGGGAATGGGAGGTTTGAGGAAAGTTAAGAGTTATGAAATAATATATTCAGAGAGGGGGGAAGCATATTTCTTGAAGAAAGTAATAGGATTTTGGCAGTGGTCAGGGTCCAAATGAGTTTATGGTCATGAATTAAAGTGAAATCAGTCAGGCTGGTTGTATGTTCTTGTTTCTCCCCTCCCCCAGCACCACTTAGCTGCTCCTGTACAGGCAAGGCAAAGGAGAGGATGGTTTCAGCAAGGTGGGGCATGGTGGGGAAGTAAATCAAGTGTGATGGAGAGGAAGAGAGAGAACGGAGTTAAGGCTGATCATAATGACTGACCAATGGAATTCAAGACAGATTACTAGTTGGACAAACAAAACTCCTGTTCCCAATCTATTTTTTATTTGCTTCTTTAGTCTATCAGTTTTTTGTTTTGTTTTGTTTTGTTTTTTTACTGTTTTCAGAACTTTTTCATGACTTTCAGACTTATTTAACACAAGTCTTCCTTGCAGAAAGATACCACATCCTATTTCACTTTTGTTTCATCATAAGAATAGGCATACTGTTAATTGCACTGATTACATCCTCTGGCTGATTACACTGAAAATTGCTATCCATGCCTCAGGTCAGGCAATGAGAAAGTTGTGGGTTGAGTTGTGAGGGAGGATAAATCGGTGTGAATTGAAGTAACAAGCAATTGAAAATAAAGGCAGGGATGTTTGGAGAGAGTGTGCTGATTAGTAACCATGCTGAGTATTTCACCTTCAACAAAATCTAACTCGGTTAGATTTCATTCAGTGGACTGAATGAAAGCCTAAATTGCTGACTTACTGCAATAACACATTGTTTCTTTTTTTTTTTTTTAAGATTTTATTTATTTATTTGAGAGAGAGAGAATGAGAGACAGAGAGCAGGAGAGGGAGGAGGGTCAGAGGGAGAAGCAGACTCCCTACGGAGCAGGGAGCCCGATGCGGGACTCGATCCTGGGACTCCAGGATCATGACCTGAGCCAAAGGCAGTCGCTTAACCAACTGAGCCACCCAGGCGCCCAACACATTGTTTCTTATAGTAAACTTACCAACTCTTTAATTTTTTTTTTTATTTTATTCAAGTATAGGGAACACACCCCTAAGTCCATCCATGAAGATTCTTACTGCAATAGTTGGTCACCAATTGTTTAAATTCCCCAAATGAGAGTCACTTAACTCTTTAATCTGACTCCTTGAATGTCCAGTGAACTTGTCTGTATTCTGCGAAGCAGTATAGCGTAGTCCAAGACATGCAAGGTTAAGAGGAAGTCCTAGTTAGCCTTGAGTATTACCTTACTTGAGTATTTTCTTGAGTATTAATCTTATCTTTAGGGAAGGAGGAAATTGGAAGGAAGGGTGAGAAACTAATAATCTAAGTGAAGATTCTCTTAGGTCTGGTGTGTTCTTCCAAATACAAGAGCCTTGCTTAAGGCCAGTAAATGAAACAGGAGAGAGAGAGAGAGAGAGAGGAATGTTTAAGCTAATCTGTATTTGGCTGAGGAAATATGCTGAAAGTCACTATTAACCTACATTTACACCTGCTTTGGGCCTTTTTGTATTTGATATTTTTAGCAGTGACTTGGATAACAAAATAGAGGGCCTGCTTATTAAATTTTCAAAAGTCTAATTTGCGAGGGATATCTCATATTCTGAATAACAAAATAAAACTTCAAGACTGTCAGCTTAAACAGGTGAGCTAAAACTAACAAGCTGAAAATCAGCGGGAATAAATGTGAAGTCCCATGCTTAGATTAAAACTTCCATTGCACAAGACAGGTTGGGGGAAATGTAACTTAATATCAGTTTATATAAAAACGTTTATAAAACGACTTTTGATGCAATTTATGATAAAGAGTAGAGTGATCTTACACTGAGTTCAGAGATGTATAACATCCAGATTTGGGGAGGTAAAAATCAAAACATACTCTGCACTAACTCGATTATATCTGGAGCCTTATGTTTAGCCAATATATGTTAAAGGACCCATTGAAAACTGGATAGTAATTGGATGGTTAAAAAAAATAAATAAATCTGTATACCACCATATGAGTTGCCTAAACTAAGAGCAGGATATTTCATGGGGGCATGAGAGGCATCCTTTTATTTCAAGAGATCTTTTTTTTTTTTTTAAGATTTTATTTATTTATGAGAGAGAGAGCGGGAGAGAAAGCATGAGTGGGGGTGTGGGGAGAAAGAGAAACAGGCTCCCCACTGAGCGGGACCTGATGCTGGGCTTAATCCCAGGACCCTGGGATCATGACCTGAGCCAAAGGCAGACGCTTAACCAACTGAGCCACCCAGGCGTCCCTATTTCAAGAAGTCTTGAGTGGAAGTGAAATTAAACTTGTTCTCCAAAGGCCAAAACCGTCTTCATAAATTAGACTTAACTTTTGGCTCCAATTTAAGGAAGTTCTTTTGTTTGTTTGTTTGTGTTTCCCCCAGTAATTAAAGTGTGTTCGAGAATGAAAGTTCTGTGAAACAGGGATCACCCTGCTAGGATGGAGCCTAGAAGGCAGGCTGGTAGGATGAACAAGAAGGGCACACTGGTGTTGGGGGATGGAGGGTGGGGAAGGGGGTTTGGCCTGAATGTGAGTGATCTTTAACCTCCCTATGATTCCAGGAGAGGCTATTAGGTTTAGAAAGTTAAATCTTGGTAGTGAAAATGTGTTACTTGGTATTAGCCATCCAGGCTGCTGAGTGGTGCACATAGGCTCTGTTTGCTGTTCGATTAGCTCATCCTTGTCTGATGGACAGGTGTTGTTCTCAGTGAAGCTGGCTCGGCTCTCTTTGTTTTGGTTGCTTTGAAGCAGAGGGACTAATCCCCTCTGGAGATATTTGCTTGTTTTTGCTGTCAAAGCAATCACACTTTTCCCTTTGTATCTCTTGGCTTGTTTTTTTGAAGTTTAGCTTCACAGAAAAATAGGCCTTGTGTTTCCTTGGTGATTCACTGGGTCAGGACGGCCCCTCCTCCACCCCTCAGAACAGCAGCTGATGGGTTCTTCATCTGGGTTTGCGTCTTAGCCTTCAGGAAGAAGAACGAAAGACCACATTTTGGGCCAAAACTTAAAAATTCCTTGCAAAAATATCTCTCAGATGTCAAGACAGGCTGGAGCCACTTTTTTTTTTTTTCTGTATCCTTTCTTTCTTTCTACCTTTTTTTGAGGTGTCTTCTATATGAAAAAAGGAGGAAATGTTAAATGTCAATTTCTATTACAGGAATTAATGCTTTTATCAGAAAAAATATAGCAACTCCACATTAACCCTATTTGTAAAGCATCAGTGAGCTCCATGTGAGGCTTTTGCCATTACCGTTATGGCAAATTGACTCTTCTGGCTGTTCTTCTACAGGGCTCTGTAGGATAAGATTATTATTAGGGCGTGGACTTAGAAACATATTTATAAAAATTGAGCTTGAATTAAAAGAAGGAAAATGTTATAAAATCTTAATGTAAATGAAACTACAAATAAATGTGCCTGTTTTTTTCTTTCTTTTTTTTTTTTTCTGAGAGCGAGAGCTTGTGCAGGTGCATGAGGGCTAGGCAGAGGGAGAGTGAGAGAATCTTCAGCAGGCTCCATGTCCAGCGCAGAGCCCAACTCCAGGCTGGATCTCACAACCATGCGATCATGAGATCATGATCTGAGCCGTAATCAGCTGTAATCTGATGCTTAACTAACTGAGCCACCCAGGTGCCCCATGTGCCTGCTTTATTACCTGAATGCATTCTGTTAATACCATATGAAATGAAGAATTTCATTTCAAATATAAATTTTCTCGGAAATGTACAAGGCTAGTCTGTAGCCATTTTTTTACTGCTATGTCATACAGCTAGAATGAAAATGTCCTATAAAATCTTGCTATTCTAAATGTAGTACATGGACCAATAGCAACAGCCTAATCTGGGAACTTATTAGAAATTCAACATCTCAGGCCCTGGTCCAGACTTATTGTATCAAAACAGCATGTTAACAGGATTCCCAAGTGATTCATATATATGTTAAAGTTTGAGACATACTGCTCTAGAACATATACACTCAAAAACTTGAAGTCATCTAACATCTAACAGGCAGAACTGACTTTAAAGTAGATGTCACTATTTTAATGAGGGCATCTCAGAAATGTTGTCATACCAAAACCACCCCTTGCTAAATTCTTTGTATTTAGGATAAATCCCGTAGTTTTTAGAGTGAAGACCAATGTTTCCCCACCCCCAACTTCTTTATACTCCCCTAAAGAGTTTTGTATGTTCTATATCAAGGGCACACGTTTGTGCAAAGGTCCACAAATTTCAGGATGAAGAGAAAAATTTCTAAGAGCTCTTAGGTCTACAAGGAAGATTCTCCTGATTTAGGGGAGATCTTTTGTTCTCACTGGAATACTTACTTTGGGATTGATTCTTTTACTTCTTCCCCAATATATATTATGGTATAGGTACTTTGGGGTTTCCTAATGGGTAAGAAATGTGTCGTCCTTTCCAGCAATAATTTAGAAAAAACTAATAGGAAATCATTTTGTGGACCAGGGAAAGGAAGCATGACACAGAGAATATAGTTCAGACTCTTATCTATGCAGAAGTGTCTTTACAACTCATACATATCCCAGACCAGTTCATCAATGGGGATTTGGACCCAAAGCTCTAGTTAGAAACAATAACGTTCATACCTGGATTATTCTCTAAGGAGATCTCCATCAGAAACCGCACATGTGGTAGGTGGCTAAAAGGATTCACAACATGGAACCAATCAACAAAACACAAACAACATCTCTTAGTACATTTGAACGGCATCTCTTTAAAAAATTTGATTCATGTTATACAACTAATATTCTTGGAAGGCGTGGGGTACCATATTAAGTGGATCTCAACAGTTTGCTTTAATGAATGATCTGAGGGCTGCAGCTGACAGAATGAGGGAGTTAAGGCATGATGAAGCCCACCATCCAAGGGAAGAGAATAACCAAATAGGAATCATTTTCACACCAGGTCATCTATAGCATTAAAAGATTACTTACACAATTTTCCTCAGGTAATACTTCATAATCAACCTATTCCAGCAAAGAACAGCAAGAGAACAGGTAGGATGAGGACTGTTGCTTTCAACATAACTCCAAATACTTCTAGATTGTGAGTGAGCGTAATCTACACTGTATTGGAAATCTGGAAGATAGAGTGTTGTGAGAGCAAACAGATTATTAACTCAAGGTTATGCATGTTTTGCATGTGAATTCCCCATCTGCCTCGACACCTATGAAGAAGGAAACTCCAGCTTTTTCTTATTTAAGATTAATTGGCAAGGGCATAAGGTCATTCTGTTAATTTAATGAGATAATGCATATGGAAGCACTTGGTAAACTAAACAAGACAGCACAGATATTATATGTGTACATGCAAACAGATTGCCATTTTTCAATGTAAGTCCACCCTGATTGCAACCTAAAAGCATGAGATGCAAGTTGTTCTCTTTAGACTTCACTTTGTTATTTATCAGAACCTGCAACTGAGCAAACACCCCCTTCCTAGGAAATCTGTCCCATTTCTTCAAATCTGTTCTTTTACTCTGCTTACTTTGTAGACCATCCTAAAAAGTTCCCTCTCCTCTCTTGGTATTTACATTTCTTCAAACACTTGTAGACAGTTATCATACAGCACCTCAGTTGTTGCTTTGCCAAGCTATACAGATTTTGTCCTTTTCATCTTTCCTCATAAGTCAGTGCTTCCATCTCTTTAATCATTTTTCTTGCTGTTCTCTGAAATCCATCCAATTTGTTGATATTTTTCGGGCATGGAGGTGCCAAGAACGGAGTGTACGGTGTGATTAAGGAGCCATGTCCATCACTTCTCAGCCAGATGGGACGGTGTTACTTCAGAGGACATGTTGAATGTATATCGGGGCTTGAGAAAAAGGGAAAGGAAACAGTAAATCTTGAAAAAGTAATTCTACAATCCATTGTCCCTAGGGAAAATAAAATAAGCATTTAATTAAAAGATGTGTTTCTAGTTTTGTGACTAGCAGATGCTGTTTGGGTGAGAAAGGCAGAAAATGGCATCATTTAATAAGATAAGGAAATACTGTAGCATAATGTCATAAATTAGACTCTTTCTCACATTTGGGAGAAACAATGGTAAACTCTGAACAATATTATCTTGAGAAATGCTTTTTGTTATTTTACTCAATATGAAAGCAGAAGGGAAATTTGAATCAAGTCATTTAAAATATTTAACACACTTCTTCTACCATGCTAATGCAGATAATACCCGATTCATAAAATGTGCCCCACAAAAGAGATGAGTTCTGTAAATTTATATAGAGTTTCCATTAAAGGTTTTAGGTATGTTTTAAGATTTAGGTTTAGGTTTACTTGCAGGATGAATGAGAGATAAAAGTATGAATATTTGTTCTCTGGAAGGCCCATAGTTAATACTCAACAGCCAGTATTTTCTAGTGTATTAGACTGAAGTTGAATATAGATATTTCAGCCAGATGCTTTATTGAAGCTGAGTTTCACTGCAGCCCTAATTTATCTTTAGCATTTTGCTTTATGCTTATGTTTAAAGTCTTTACTGTACTCATTGAACTGTGCTTGATCATTAATAATGGCAGCTATCTTTAATGAGATGCATGTCACCCTATAGCAAGTGGTATGGTCTAATAGTCTGAGCATTGAATTATGAGTCAGAAAGGAAATACTTCTTATATAGGACAATATTGTAGAATGAGAAAAATACAAGTGTCTTAAAAATGGAATAACATTTGAAATGGCAACATGAAAAAAACAAGCAAGTTTTCCTGAATGATAATTATGCCCCCTTAGTTCCTAAAAAGAGAAATTGTAATTCACATATTGCTGTTATGAAATCCAGTAGAAGTTTGGTCAATAAAGTGCTGACATTTTTAGTTGAGATAGCCCATCTGTTACTTTGTGCTGTAAGGAAGAGGGAAAAAGATGGTTACTTCATAGCACATGCATTGTCTAGCATGAGAGCTGCCAGAGTAAGTTTGCGTATCCTTATTTCTTAGAACTCTGAGAATATTTCTTTTTTTTTTTTTTAAAGATTTTATTTATTTATTTGAGAGAGAGAATGAGAAAGAGAGCACATGAGAGGGGGGAGGGTCTGAGGGAGAAGCAGACTCCCTGCCGAGCAGGGAGCCTGATGCGGGACTCGATCCTGGGACTCCAGGATCATGACCTGAGCCGAAGGCAGTCGCTTAACCAACTGAGCCACCCAGGCGCCCTCTGAGAATATTTCTGAGGTTGTGTTGTCATACATACTATCCACATTTCACCAATGGTGATTCTTAGATAAAGGCCTTGTGAAAGTGATTATTCTTAATTATTAATTCATATCTTCCCTTTGATACTTTTAACCTAAAATAAGGGTTTGAGAGATGGGAATGTAAAATCAACATTGGGCACCTAGGTGTCTGAGTCGATTGTGCAAACTGGGCAAATTGGGCACCTGGGCCAATTGAGCACCTGGGTGGCTCAGTCGATTGGGTATCTGTCTTCAGCTCAGGTCGTGATCCTGGGGTCCTGGGACTGAGTCCAGCATCGGGCTCCCTGCTCTGTGGAGAGCCTTCTTCTCCTTCTCCCTCTGCCTCCCTCTCTCTCTCTGTCTCTCATGAATAAATAAAGAAAATCTTAAAAGAAAAAAAGATTGATGGGCAAATTAACAAAGCTCCATTATTGGATTCAAAGGAATTAAGGTCTGGGTTCAGTTCACTCAGCAATGGGAACTTAGGAAATGCCTTGGAGTCTTTAGATAGAGTAATTATCCATGTTCTCTTTAACTCTCAGGGTAGATGGGAATACGGGAATACCCAGGGGAGAATAGCATGGGATGATAGTATGGAAACTGCTATACAGAAAAGCACAATATGTACTATTGTTTTTCATTGTGTGGTAAAGATAATCATATCTCCTTACATTTCTTTCATCTTCAAGGTTCATTCCTAGAATATGTTGCTTTAGAAACAGGATTCAACTCTGCAATCATGTCAGTGTTGCTAGTAAGATTCAGAGGAGACAATGAGAAAATTGCTTATATTGCGTAAAAAGTAGTACTTACATTCAGATATAATATTTGGAATTTTTAAAATTTAGTAGATAAATAAGGGACAGAAAATTAATCTAAACCCAGCTGGGGCTCTGTTATCTCATTGTGTGACAACTGTATGGTTACCATCACTTTTCTGATCACTTTTTTTTTTTTTTCCTGATCACTTCTTAATGTATCTGGGACAGGAGGGATTTGTGCCACCTCCTCTCCTGCTTCTTCATCTCAGCTGTCTTTTCTGCTTAGTATTTTCTCTGTTTTGTCATATTTTGCTGTGCTGTGGCTCACTGCACACTTGTTGCCGGTGGGTCAGAGAAGCCCTGGGTGGCAGACACTTTTGTGTAAAGCTGAGACCCATTTTCCCACAGAGCAGGAGGAGAATGCAGGAGTAGGTCTTCTTTTATTCTCTTGCCAATTACTCTTCCCAACAATAGTACTTGAAAAATTATATGTGCATATATATCATACCACTAAAACATTAGGAAACTATTTTAAAATTAAAAACGTGGAGAAAATTTTAACTTGTATACTAGTGCATTCATTGTTTAAGAGAAACTACATCAAAAACTAATGATGTACTGTATGGTGACTAACATAACATAATTAAATTAAATTAAATTAAAAAAACATATGCATATATAATTTTCATTAAAAAAAAGAGAAATGTGCTCAAGAAGTTAGCATTGGCTTGGGATATATCTGTGTGTACAGTCTGGTTTATAACATTACTGTCTTAGTCCTTGATCTTTCTACTTTTAAGAGGGGCTTTTCTTGTTTAAACCATTGGCACACATCTCCACCATATGCAGGGCACTTCATCCTCTATCCACAGGAACTAATCTTAGCCATCTTCCTACTCCTAGCAGGATATTTCTCTGTCTTTAATGTGGAATCTATTTCTAGAGAAGCAGCCCAGAATAGACTTGGGTAGCTTTTGTCTAACAGAACAATCTACGGTATCATCGCAACTCCATTTTGTTTCCCATGAGATCATAGATTATTTCATCAATATGTCCCTCCAACCCCTGCCACTCCTTTTTTTAGTGTCTAGAAGTTACTTGCTAAATCAGATACACACAAACATATACACACAGATACATACTCTGCTTGCTCAAGAAGGAAACATTAATTCTCAGAAACAGATCTTTCTGAATGCAAGTACTCAAACTAGTATTCCCCTATCCAAATTCATTCCACAACTATATATTTTATTGGCCTATACAGTTTTTGTTTACTTTAAGAATTGAAGATAGCATTAAAAACTGGCACATTTCATAGAAAGTTCAAGATTTATGGCTTTGCTTAAAAAAAACCATAAGATTTAGATACACTAGACCAATGAGTACACATAACAAAATTTGGCTAAACTCAGTAAGCACTGCCTCCTTTAGACAGGAACTGTGGTCTTCTTTCAACCATAGTCTCTATTAAGTTCCTGTTACCACTCCCAACATGGAGGCCACGCTAGTTGTTCTTCATCACTTCATTGTCGTTGTTGTTGTTTTTCCTGATCCACTTCGCTTAATTGACATTTAATTTAATTGACAATCTTAACTGTCCCATTATAGGCCATGGTCAAAACCCATAATTTTGAGTCAGGGAAAATCAGTAAAATGTTCTAATTTCTGGCTAAACCTGTTCAGTGGCAGTAATTACAGCTCAAATTTGTCATGTTTTCATCTATAACAAACCTACATCTATAGCAAACTTACATTTTTGAAACTTAAAGTGGAAATAATGAGTGAAACTAAAAAATCTAACCTGATCAAAATAATAATTTTAAAAATAAAGAAGGGGTAAAGATGTAGAAAGATTTATCTAGAGGCGTCTGGGTGGCTCAGTTGGTTAAGCGTCTGCCTTCGGTTCAGGTCCTGATCCCAGCATCCTGGGATCCAGCCCTGTGTTGGGCTCCCTGTTCAGCGGGGAGTCTACTTCTCCCACTTCCTCTGCCTCTCTCCCTGCTTGTGCTCTCCATCTTGCTCACTCTGTCTCTCTCTCCCAAATAAATAAATAACATCTTTAAAAAAATTATCTAATGAACAGGGGATCACCATTGAAAACAATCTTAACTGTTCATGTGAGTAGGCAAGTACAAACATATTCCATTTTTTCCCCAATTCATAATGTCCTTGAGTAGGCTCTACAGACAAATATGTAACAATTCTAGAAATGCATGAGGTTCCTTGAGGAGAGAGAAAGCAAGGTAAAATTCACATTTTCTCAATTCGTAAAATGTGAGCTGCCTGGTTATGGTTGAGGGAAAAGAAATCATAGAATATTAGCTCTGGAATGGCCCTTGCTAACATTTACCTTCTTCCACACCTCAGAAACTACAGATAAAGAAAGCAAGAATCAAATGTTGAATGACTGGCCCATGGTCACACTACTCACCTTTTTGCAAGGTCTGGAATACAAGATCTTTGGCCAAGACATGGTACTGCCCTTGATCATTAGAAATTATCTCAGCACATGCAATCGGCTAAGATCTTTTATAATCTTTTACATCTGCAGGCTGCCAGATGTACTTTTTTTTTTTTTTTCAGTAAGACTTAAGTTGGTCAAAGGGCAGGGAAGATGGTCACATCATGGACTAGAGACAATCAAATTAACATGTTTTTGATTAGTATAGAATGCTTCACCTCTGAACTTGTTAAGCCATGAGACTAATGAACTGAGTATAATCTGTTGCTCCTTTTACCAAAGCAACATGGTAGACAGAATGGAAACCTGGTAATAGCTCAGATTTAAGTTCAAGCTCTATGTAGTGTTTAACTTTAAAACTATGTCCAGAAAATTTAATCTTTCTGAATTTTAGCCACTTTAACAGTACCATGAAGAGAATGCTACCCAGCTTGGGGGACTGCTCATTTAGTCATTGAACAAGTATATATTCAACCCCTACTATGAGTCAGGCCTTCTTCTTAGTGCTAGTAGTGAGCCAGAAAACAAATGCTCTACCTTACCTTACCTTCCAGAGGGCAAGATAGGTGTATGAAATAAATAAATATCGATGGTGGTTCCTGGCATAAGGGCATGCTCAATAATACACATTTTTCATTCTCTACCCTATTTTCTCCAAAACAATGCCCCAAATCAGGAGACTCTCTGCTCCTGAGCTTCAGTATAGATTGGGAAAGAAAAGCATATAAATTGCCAGGGACAGAACTTTGTGAAAGCCAGCCAGAATCTAAAATAAGTATATTCCTACATGCCCAGCCAGCACGAGGCAGGTGTTATAACACAGTAAGGGTTAAGTGCATAAGTACCTCAGACTACATACTTCCCCATGACAACATGTGCAGTCTCTTCCTTATAAAATACAGAAGCAACCCCAATATTACTTGTATTTCAGAATTTTTCTGTTGTTCTTAGAGAGATATCACAGATACTTTGCTTTGTCATTGTTTCTTTGCATAACCGTTATAAGGCAGAGAAAGCGTCTCACACCTCTAAGATTGGGGGTGGGGGATTAATCAAGAAAGAACATCTTATAGCTTCTTTTGATCATCATCTGTGAAAAAGAGAATGAAGTTTAAACAGAATTAGGATGTTGGGAAGAGATCTTGAAGGCATCCAGGAAGACTAATGAGAGAACCATTTATATTTTTTTCCCCAAAGAAAATGATCTGTTGGTAATTGGGGAAAGAAATGAGAATCAGTTCTTTGGTAAGCCTCTTACATCTGTTATTTCATTTAATTCTCACAACAGGCAACCCAATAACATAAAATATAAATAATACAGCTGGCAAAATAAAACACCCATAATTTCTGTATAATTTTGGGTTATGCATGTTTTGCCCCTGTTTGATTAGGAAGCCTATATTCCTCCACTGTATCATGAGTGTGATTCCCCACAGACCATTAGCCATTGTTATATTGGTCTGAAAGTATTTGCCTGAGTTCTGTTTAATTTCACTCCAAAGTATACTTTCTTTAGTGTGATGTAGAGCTGTTTGATATGGTGAGTAATGTGGAGAATATTGGGTGAATGTCATCAGACATCTATTTCAGGCATGCTGCGAACTGCTGCATGGCGTGGCTTGAGGAAGCCCCTTGATCTCACTGAGCCATGGTTTCCCCACCTATGAAACAACATGAGATTAGAAGAGATTACCTGTAACAGCCTTGCAACTCAACAAAGCCAGATCCTCAAGGAGTGTGTATGTGTGTTTAAATTAGTTTTACTTGAAGACATCTGACTGCCCCCACTCTTTCAGAATACTGGAAATATTCTGAATTATCACAAAAGCAGGGTTCCAATCTTTCCTCAGAGATATATATTTATTATTAATTCTAAAATTCCCCCCATACATACCTGTCATTGACACCAGCTCCAGGTAAAATGATGGACTAGGAAACAGGAGCCTATAGTTATGCATCTCTTGTTTCAGAACCCCAGATCCTCAACTACGAGAATGCTATTTCCCAGTATCTTCGTTGTTCTCATCTCCACTTTATCACTAACCTTACCTTCTCTCAGCTGTCTGATGGCTAACTCAGGCTAAATTATTTCTGAAAAATGTGCCATTATACTTTACATTCCTATATTGTAATAGTAGAAATCAAGGACTAAGTTTCAATTGCAATTTCAAGCTGTAGTGAAAGTGAGCGTTGTGGGGGGATGGGGAAGAAATTTCAGTGTATTTGAGCTTTCTGAATGGCCTCTATCAGACGACAGCAACAAACACTGATGGATTTAATTAATGTAAAGCCCCAAGAGAATGCCTGACCTGTAGTAGGAGTTCAACAAATAGTAGATCTTCTTATTCTTGCTCTGCAAGTCAGCTTCACATATTATATAATCTACCCAGATTCCTGGTAGGTTTGTCCTCTTTTAAAATTCCCTGATTTCTTTGAAACCTGGGACAATGTTTTAGAGTTTAATGTATCAATTCTACAAATGAACTACTTTTCTCTTGCGCTTTCTTTTATCTTCGTCTGGCTCTTGCTAATCTTTTTTTTTTGTTTTTTTTTTAACCGTATTTTTTTTATTCTTATGTTAATTCCCATACATTACATCATTAGTTTTAGATGAAGTGTTCCATGATTCATTGTTTGTGCATAACACCCAGTGCTCCATGCAGAATGTGCCCTCCTCAATACCCACCACCAGGCTAACCCATCCTCCCACCCCCCTCCCCTCTAGAACCCTCAGTTTGTTTTTCAGAGTCCATCGTCTCTCATGGTTCGTCTACCCCTCTGATTTCCCCCGCTTCATTCTTCCCCTCCCACTACCTTCTTTTTCTTCTTTTTTTTTTCTTAACATATATTGCATTATTTGTTTCAGAGGTATCTTGCTAATCTTTTATTTTATTCTTCATTCCCATGTTTTCTCTCATTTTTCTTTTGAATTTGTACCTTTTACATTTCCAGAATTGCTATCCCCTAATATTCTTTTTTTTTTTTTAAAGATTTTATTTATTTATTCATGAGAGACAGAGAGAAACAGAGGGAGAAGCAGGCTCCCAAGGAGTGGGAAGCCCAATGCGGGACTCGATCCCAGGACCCTGGGATCATGACATGAGCCGAAGGCAGACGCTTAACCATCTGAGCCACCCAGGCGCACCCCCCTAATATTCTTATTATCCAGTCCACCTTGCTTGTGGCCATGGGGCAAAGTATATTCTCTTGCTCAGGAGAAAGTCTGGTAATGTGCAAAAGCACCATACCTGAGGCTAGGGGCAAGTTTAATACATTTTCTAATCTCTTCTCCTGTGCCCCTCCTCTGTCTTCCCTTGTATTAAAGTACTGAGAGTCAGGCTTTTTTTTTTTTTTTTTTTTTCCTGTTTTCTTTTCTCCTGCCTTGTTTTATTTTGTTTTGCTTTCTATCGGCTTGTGGAAGACAGAGAACCAGGGATGTCTGATGAGCGAGCCTGATAATATGCGAGCAGGAAAACAGCCGAGGGGCGGGCAAGTACTGAGGAGCCTGCTGCTGCATCCATGCAGACCACGTGCAGTCACCCACTGAAATGAGATGTATTCACTTCTTTAAAAGTGCAGTCAGCTGCCTGGGGTTTGATTGCCCTCCTCCCCAGGTCTTTGGCTTTCTCATGCCCGGTGCTTATTCTCCCCCTGTGCTTTTCTTCCACTCCTCTTCTTTTCCTAGATAATTGTCCTCCCTCTGGTTAGGTGGCAGTTGTAACTGGTGGTGGCAGTACTTCACTTGTTGGTCACAAACTCCATCATCTTAATTCCTGCATGAGAGCTCGGCATGCTTTTTCCTGTGAGGATTCCCATTTCACAGATGTTGACCGTGAAGCAGGCAATGGCAAACACCTTCTGCCTGCACTGCCCTTGTCAAAGTGATGAAGACCGAGGCCCTTTGGAATGCATAGCACACTCTCTTTCACAAATGTGGACCCCTCATGTGAGCCACAGCAGTGTTTACCCAGGAGTAAACCTCAGATGTTTAGAACATCACTCTACAGATCTGGGTAAGCTGATTGCCATTGTGTTATACTACTCTTGCCTTCTGGGTAATATGATATTTATTTAATTCCTTTACTCTTTTTTTAGCTTCTTTTTTTTTTTTTCCTGGGAGAAAGGGTAGAAGGGGAAGGTAAAGAGCTGGCTTGGATGTTTTCCTTCTAGTAGGAGGAGTAGCTCTTAAGAGAGGAAACAGGTGTTGAAGTACCTCTTCTCTTCCTTACCCTTACCCTACTTCTTATTTTCCCCCCTGTCTTCCTAGTTGGCAAGAGAGTCTGGCTTTTATGATTAAGATTTACAGGAAATGTTTCTTCCTCAGCTGAAGAAATATTTAGACAGCAGCAGAGACAGACTTGAACACCTCACCAGTGGCAGAACTTCTGGTCCGATCCAGTCTTTCTCATGGGAGAACTGAAGCATGAAGGACGTGTCTCAGAAGTTTTAAAATTACTTTTAATCATCACAGTACTCTCCTCTTTGGAGGCTGGCAGTTGGGGTTTTTTGGTTTGTGTGTTTGTTTTTGTTCTTTGTTTTTTGTTTTTTTGTTTCCTCTTCACTGGCTTAATTTTTGCAGAATTCTGTCATTTACTCTCCTTTTTCTCTTTTTCGAGGGTAGGTAAGAAGTCTTACTCTAGGTTATCAGGCAAGTGGCAAAAGATGCCATGCCTGCTCCATAGTCTAATTGGGGACCAGTGTTAAAGGAAAGGATTGTTTCAGGACATTGCATTTATTCTTTGTCCAAAAACCAGGCCAGTAGATAAGGTAGCAGACATAATAAGGGACAAAAAAAACAACAAGTTAAATGCTTTACAGAGAAACAAAATTCTTTCCCATAAAAGAGAACATGAAGGAAACTTGGAGGCAGGTGTGTTGTGCAGGTATATTGTGGTGGTTTGAGCTTTCTCAAACACCAGAAGAGTGCTCCTCTTGGTACTCAGAGCACGTTCCTTGGCTAAGTGGCATATCCCCAGAGCTTGTTAGAAAGCACCTCCTCAGATCTTTTGATTCAGAATCTGCATTTGACAAAAGAGCCGGGTAACTTTGGAGCACGGCTAAAAGCAAATGGTACTTATTCTTCCTCTTTCTGCCTTTTTGTGCCTGGCCTTTTTGCCTGTACCTGCCCCTTTATTTCAGCACGTCCTTACTGAGGATTTTCATCTGACTTCTTAGTTGCTGGATCTAACAGTCTGTTTGAAATAAATTGCATAATACTAAGAGGGAATCAGTATTTAGCTGGCAGAACACAATTCTGATGTCAGGCTAAGTATCTCTGGGGGTGCTGGTTGTGTATGCTGCTGTGTGCTCTGTGGTTAATATATACTTTCATTCTTGAAAGGCAGAAATTAGATCAATGTTTCTTCATTTCCTTGGGTTTAAGAGTAACACACGCCAGGATTAATAGGTCTCAACTTTTTTTCAAAACATTAAAATTTGTTCTATGTTGTCAGAACAATAAATCATTTACTCTCTGAGTTCTTCATGCTCAAGGAATAGTGAAACAATTACTAACTCTGGTTATAAGATTAAATCTTCAAAACAGCATTTGCTAATACATTCTTCGCCAGGAAGTATCACCATTTTCTTTGCTGGTTACCATGGGTTAGTAATGAACTCCTACAACTTGACCTATTGTTTGTTATTGCTTTATGCCAAGAAGACACAATGAAAGCATCCAGAAAATTCTCACCAGCTGTTTTCCCCAAGTGCCATGACACCATGTTTGTTCTGCATATTACCATATAATTAGGACTCTAACATGCTTTGGCCCCTGAGTGTGTGGCTGTGGTGTTGAGGTCTTTCTAGCATATTATACTCAGTATAATAACTCAGAATATAACTCAGTATTCAGTCCTAGGGACTATTTGTTGAAGGTCTTACTCCCATTTGATATTAGAATAAGAAACATTTAGGATGCTTTTTCCTCCATAATTGAATACAGAGCCAAAATGAACTGGTATATTAACTGGTGAATTGGGGTGGTATATGATTCAAGTCAGAATAAAAATCCATTTGGCTAAGTAGGTTCAACTCTGGGAGAATTAAAATTTCTTTCATTCTGTCATGTCTAACACTGTGACTGGATTAGCTGTGGTGTTTGTAGTTCAATATTTTAAACTTTTAGTCATTAATTGTACAGCAGAGGATTTGATCAACCTAGCAGAAATTTGATTTGATTTTTAATGGAATAAAAAAAATACCTCTTTCTCTATGTCAGGGGAACTCCATGAACACAGTAGGTACTCAAAAACACTGTTCTATTTCCTAGATTAACAATAAAGATATTGAAAGTCCACCCTGTTCATTAGTTATGCCTAAAATCAAAGTAACAATACAAGGGGAATTGTTTCTTTTCCTTAATATTAAAGATAATGCATCATGCTAGAAGAAAAATTCTAACATCAATAGTTCATTAATCCATTTCTAAGAGATAGGCCTTTGCCTGGAGCTATGTTGATTGACCTTCAGGGTAATTTTAAACCCCAAGCACCACATCTGAATCGGATTCAAAACACACATCTTTCTTGCTGAGCACAATATTCTTTTCAATTCAACAAGAATTTATCATGTGCCCAGCATTATGGTAGGCAAGGGAAATGCTAAAGATAGAAAATACGGTCCCTCCTCTCAAGACAACATATGCTATTTCATAAAGGAATTAGAGAGAATCTGAAAGAATACATAAAACTGAGACTTGTAAATAGAGATTAAGTCATTATCTGTGTCCAGTGAGCTGGCTCTGCTTCTACATGTTCTCTTTTGCAAAGCAGAACTCAAGCTACCTGAGCCTCAAATTCAGATGTCACCTGAACTCCACCGTTTCTCTTCTCACTTTATCCCATCAGTCATCAAGTCCAGCTGAATCTACCTTCTTACTATTTCTTGATTCAATATCATTCTCCCCATCTCTTAATGCTGCTACTTTAGACTCGTCTGCATTACCTTTGGCTTGGACCATCACAATAGCCTTTTACCTTTGTAACTGGTCTCTCTGACTCTGACTTACTACCAAAGCAGTTTCCTAAAACATACATCTAAAGTTGATGCTGTTGTTATTAATATGACCTATCACTCACAAGGTAAAATTCAGACCTTACGTTCTGGACTTAGACCTTTAGTTTTTTCTCTGTCAACATGCATACTAACACCCCTACATTCCCCCCAAAACATATGTACCTGTTTCAGCATCTGAAGTTTTTCTCATCCTACTCCCTGCCTGTAGTGATCTTTCTTCTTGTCTTTTTTTCCACTGGACAACTAACAAAACACCTTTCAAATTTCTATTTGAGAAAGTACCTGCCAATCATTTTCCTAAGCGGAACTGACCTTCTTTCTTTCGGACCCCACCCATAGGCTGGGCACAGTTCTATCCTTATCCCTATCATGTCTTCCCATTCAGTTTGAAGACAGGATCCAGATGTTTGTCTTGCCAGCTCCAAGAAAAAGGAGAAGGATATAACAGGGGTCAATACAAGGCACAGGAGAGGATGAATGACAAATGAGTGCCAAGAAAACAAATGGTCAAAACATGATATTCCTGTGGAAGAATATGTGAGAAGAGGCTCACCTAGTGTATTACTTTCCAGTTGCTGCTGTAACAAATCACCAGAAACTTGGTGGCTTAAAACCACATGAATGTATTATCTTCTGTTTCTGGAGGTCAGAAGTCTTACATGGTTCAACAGGGCTGCATCTCTCCTGGAGGCTCCAGAGGAGAATCTTTCCTTGCCTTTTCCAGCTTCCAGAAGCTATGTGTTTTGGTTTGGCCTTTTGCTGGCCTCTACTTCTGTTGTTACATCTCCTTCTCTAACTGGTATACCACCCTCTTCCACCTTTAGTGGAATTTGTGATTATGTTGGGCCCACCAGTGTAATTCATGATAATCTCCCCATCTCAAGGTCTTTAATTAATCACGCCTACAAAATTGCCATGTGAAGTAACATATTCAGATTCCAGGGATTAGGATGTGGACATTTGGGAGGGGGGTGGCATTCTGCCTACTATACCCAGGATTAAACCATTTCTTGGAAGTTGAAAATACTTTCTAGGCCCATTGCACTGAAAGGAAAATGGAAAGTAACTTTGCAGGTAGGAGACGACTGGTGTAAAATAAATTATAAATAAAACAAAAAATAAAGACCACCTGGGGTTCACAGGTAAATTTATGGGCTGATACACATGCCTACATATGCCTGATACCCAGTGAGCATGGATATATGCCTGCAGACACTTACACATACAATCATTCCTGATCCATCTCCAAGTCAAGGCCTTTCACTAATACTCCCTGGACTCCACTTTGTCCTTGTACTTTTTCCAAATTGTTTTCTTAAGATGAACCTTAGCTTGATTTCATGTGTTATGGTGTGCAATGGAGGTGATTTTCCCCAGTTGCCTCCACCTAAAAAGGGTTCAGGCTGGTAAAATTTTCTATTTCTGCAAGCTCACTTCAGTCTTCTCAACACAGCAAGGGACAGTCAGCTCTGTCTTATTCAAAAGTTCCTTCAGAAATTGGTTGGAACACTTGAGGGAAAAATGTGAATCTCTTTAGTTTGAGGTGGTTATGATTTTCCAAAGAGTTACTTGCTTTGTTATTCCTTTGAGAAACCTCAGGAAAACTGTCAATTGAATCCAAGCATCCTCATGGTCTGAAATTCAATTTGCTCATTGATATACATCTACCTTTAAGATTCTCCATCTCTCCTCTAAGGTCACAAGTTGTTTAGCCTAACTTTATTTTTTTTATTTTATTTATTTTTTATTTTTTAATTTGTTCAGTTAGCCAGCATACAGTACATCATAAGTTTTTGTTTTAGTGTTTAATGATCCATGAGTTGCATATAACACCCAGTGGTCATCCCAACGCATGCCCTCCTTAAATACAGCTTTGTTTGTGCATGGTTGAAAGCTCCTTTGATCCTATTGCACACCTCCATCCTTGGCTGATAGATAATTGTTAGTCAGTCCAACAGTTGTTTAATTTCTCTGCTTCTATTCCCTTGAGGCCTGATGGCCCTCCCTGTCCCTATTAATCAGCCCTCTCTATACCATGACTCTGAATTCTCTAAATGTGTGTTTGTGCACTCGTGTGTGTGTGTGGGGGGGGGGGGGTTGGTATGCTGAGAGCCAAATGTCTTTTCTTTTTCCACTTAAAAAGTGGATTCAGAATATAATAAGACTATGTTCTGAAATATCAACACTAATCCTATTGCCTTGAAGGAAATGGTGTTTGGAATCTTGAAAGTCCTTTATCAGACTAAACTCTATTTCTCTATAACTGGGAATCTCCTTATATCATAAATACTTGTCATGCACATGTCTTCAACTGACAGGGCAATGCTTATCAATCATAAAATTTCCAAGATATGCAGATGTCTCCTTCTATTCTGTTTGTTCTGTCATGTGGATAGTGCACAGAAAGTTGGAAGCATAGAAGTGAGAAACCTGACTGGGTCACTCCCCCTATATCCTTGAAAAAACAAAGACATGTTTCTCACAGCTTTTAAGTAACAGATTGTTACTCATGCAAAATCAGTTAATAGTAATTATACACTCATTTTATTATGGGACATTGGGTGAGCGGAAAAGTGGCATGAGGTAACTTTCTAGCAAACTCAAATTCTGAAGTGTTGACTGAACTTGATTTTTGTAGAATGGCTAACAACCCGAGGGCATTATCCAGAGCTGCCAGTTATATATCAAGAAGCTCTCTGAATTTGGCTAAGCTTATTAGGGATAGCATTATCATTTATAAGAAAATTCCGTGGGGTTTTTTAAGTACATGGAGTCCTCAAGCAATATGAAAAACACACACAGTGAACTAAGAGATAGGCAGTGCTTGGTCTCTGGAGAATGACAGGTTGTCTTGACCCAGGCTGGATTTGAAGCTGAGGTTCGAGATATTGCAGAGCTGAGTTTTAGATCACTAAGTAATCCCCTCTGGCTCATCATTCTGCTTAGTCTGTGTCGATTTTTTTTAAAGTACCTGAATTGCATTTTTATGTTGCTCTATAAATAAAGTGATTGTGACATTTTTAATACATTTACAGTTCCTGTAAGTCATTGCTCTTTTCACTTAATTGAAAGGCGGGTTGGATCATTTGAATTTGGTAATATGGTAGCAAATGGTGTTCAAATCCAACTCAGAAATAAACAAGCTCCTTCAAATTTAAGTACAAATGAAACATTAGGGCTGTTCGTCATAATCCAAAAGCATCTTTATTCAAGGAACTTACATCATTATATAAACTATCAGAGAAATCCACAAACAAATATAATAAACAGTTAACTCTTTGAAAGTAGTCAGCCCATTTTATTTTTCTTTGTTATTCAGGAGCCCAATAGATTGGCATGCATTTAATTATGCATTCAACAAACATTAATATATGTCTATTATATGCCAGGACTATTCCAGGGCTTAGAGATAAATAAATATCATAGTTCCTTTTTTATTATGAGCTATGTAGAAAAAGCTGGGACAAGGTAGGATAGTACCTTTGCCCAGCTTGGGGAATAACGAAAGATTTCCTAGAAGAGACGATTCCTAAGCTGAGTCTTGCAGGGGAGGAGAAGGTAGCCAAGCCAAGGACTGGGCATTCGAGGGTGGCCATTATGAGAAGTGGGAGAGCTTAACAGGAATGGAGTTTTCAGTGTGTGGAATAGGAGTGTCAAGAGATGGTTGTTAAGAGGTGGCAACAGAAGAATCTGAAGAGCCTGGGATAGCACATTGGTAGTTTGGCTCCTAACCTGAAATTCATAGGTAGGTGTTAGAGAGTTTAAAGAAGTAACAAAACGTGATGTGTTTTGGGTTTTAGGAAGATGACTCTGACAATGTTATGGAAAATAGATTGGTGTTGGAAGATAGTGCAAAACTGGAAGTAAGGAGATTAATAAGAGATGTTTCAGAATCGAGAAGGTGGCTATCTAATCTAGAGAAGGAAAGGTAGGAATGTGGGGTGCAAAGGAAAGAGAAAAGTCAAGGATAACTTTTATTTTATTTTATTTTATTTTATTTTATTTATTTTATTTTATTTTATTTTATTTTATTTATTTTATTTTATTTTATTTTATTTTATTATTTTATTTTATTTATTGTTTGCCTGAGCATTTGAGTGGATGGCAACGGTATTAGTCAAGAGAGGGAACAGTGGAAAAACAGTAGTGCTTAGGGAAAGAAAAGAGGTAAAAGAAGAGGAATGCCTTGGAGATTAGGATGATGTCACACAAGAACATGATAAATAAAATATTCTCAAACAGCAGGGCATTGCCTTTTTCTTTTAGCAGTCCATAACTTTCAACTCCTTCTAAATGAAATATACTTTAACCATACCATATTAACATGATAAACTCCTGTGCCTTTCTCGGTTATGTCCCTCTTAGCACATTTTTTTTCTCTTCTTTGTAATGTCCACATTTTTGCTTTCCTTTCTGATGTAACTGACACACTACTTACCTCTCACGTCTTAGTATCCCTTGTATTCCTACAAGGCTAAATATTAGCATTAGAAATTCACCTGCAGTCTCCTTCCACCTCAATCTCTTATTCTATGAGTCTTTGGTGCAACTTATCAATACAGACCTTCTGTTTACAAATAATTTGATATGCCTTGGTCAGTATCAAGTTGACTACAGGAAGGGTCCAACAGGGGTGGGAGCATCTAAGCCTGAACAAGTTGCCCAAAGAAAATAACTATCCCCCCAATTCTGCTTATGTATTTCCTTTATAAAGTTTAAGAGACGGAACCTTAATGAGCCATGGGGCAGAAAGAACAGTGAATATTCAGACTCCTCAACCTGTTTCTGGATCATGAACCATGTGAGTACCTTGACTTGTGCTAAAAATCATGGTTTTCTGGGCGCCTGAGTGGCTCAGTTGGTTAAGCAACTGCCTTCGGCTCAGGTCATGATCCCAGAGTCCTGGGATTGAGTCCCACATCGGGCTCCTGGCTCAGCGGGGAGCCTGCTTCTCCCTCTGACCCTCTCCCTTCTCATGCTGTTTCTCTCTCCCTCCCTCTCTAATAAATAAATAAAATCTTTAAAAATATATATATATATAAATAAATAAATAAATAAAAATCACGGTTTTCTGATAATTATGCAACAAATGTCTTGATTATTACACAGTGGAATCAATCCCATGACAGATCTACCCAAATATTTTAATATCCTCATTATAAAAGAATGAGTAATAGAGGTACAGTGAGGAAAAATGAATTGTCCGAAAGAAAAGAGGAGATCTACAAGTTTAAAAAGAGCAGGTAAACTTCGAAAATACAACTTTTGCTCCTCACTCAAAACTCTCTGCCATAAATAACATAGTATGAACAGAGATGTGCTTTTTAAGTGCACAGATGAAATCAAAGATGAGATATGATATCTGAGTCCCTCTGCACATATCCACTTGGCTACCCCCCTTACCTCCTTGCAGTCTTTACTTAGATAATATCTTCTTAGTAAGGGTTTCATGGCCCTTTATTTAAAATAATTGTGTAAGACTGTTGAATCACAGACCTGTACCTCTGAAACAAATAATACATTATATGTTTAAAAAAAAAGGGGGGAGAAGATAGCAGGAAGGGAAGAATGAAGCGGGGGAAATTGGAGGGGGAGACGAACCATGAGAGACTATGGACTCTGAGAAACAAACGGAGGGCTCTAGAGGGGAGGGGGGTGGGGGGATGGGCTAGCCTGCTGATGAGTATTAAAGAGGGCACGTATTGAATGGAGCACTGGGTGTTATATGCAAACAATGAATCATGGAACACTACATCGAAAACTAATGAGGTAATGTATGGTGATAAACATAACATAATAAAAAAATAAATAAACTAACCCATTCAGCCTCCCCATTTCCTTTCCTTGCTTCATTTGGCTCCATTGCACATCTTTTTTAACTTTTTAATTTTGTTATATGCCCAAGTCCCCCTGCCCAATTAGAATGTAAGTGCCTTGAGGCATGAATACGTGTCTCTTTTGTTCACTGCTATATCTGCTGCCCCTAGAGCAACACCTGACATTTGGTAGACACTCAGTAAATATTTGCTTAATGAGTGGTCAATTGTTTTAGAGTTATTTGTATCTCTTAACATTTTTTCTAAGATATTTGTGATTATTTTCTTCTTACATTTTAAAAAATGAACTAAAATTCATATATAACCAGGGTACCTCAGTGGCTCAGTTGGTTAAGTGTTGGACTCTTGATTTCTGCTCAGGTCGTGAGATCTTGAGGAAGTGAGATCAAGACCCTGTCAGGCTCTGTGCTCAGCTAGGAGTCTCCTGGAGATTCTCTCTCTCCTTTTCCCTCTGACCCTCCCCCTGCTCATGCTTGCTCATTTGCTCTCTCTTTCTTTTTTTTTTTTTAAAGATTTTATTTATTTATTTGAGACAGAGAGAATGAGAGAGAGAAAGCACATAAGAGGGGGGAGGGTCAGAGGGAGAAGCAGGCTCCCTGCCGAGCAGGGAGCCCGATGCGGGACTCGATCCAGGGACTCCAGGATCATGACCTGAGCTGAAAGCAGTCGCTTAACCAACTGAGCCACCCAGGCGCCCTTGCTCTCTCTTTCATAAATAAATCTTTTTTTAAAGATTTTATTTATTTGAGTGAGAGAGAGAGAATGAGTAGGGGGGAGGAGCCGAGGAAGAGGGAGAAGCAGATCTCCCTTCCAGCAGGTGATGCGGGGCTTGATCCCAGGACCCAGAGATCATGACCCGAGCTGAAGGCAGATACTTAACCCACTGAGCCACCCAGGCGCCCCTCTCATAAATACATCTTTAAAAAATAAAATAAAATTCGTATATAACCATAAAATTAGGAATAGAAGGACGATTGTAGTAAAAAAGATGAAAAATACGTTAACTAATTGATCTTAGAGGGTCTCCATCCATTTTTTTTAAAAGGGAGAAATCTGTTTCAAATAAGTTTACGTTAATGTAACTCTCGTGATTCTTGACATTAGAAAAATGGATTTTTAAAGGATTTTCAACAAAATTCTTTAGATTTCTTGTGAAGTGTGTTCTGCAAATATGCATATAATGGCTTAGTTCAGTGGAGAGGGAGTGTGGATCTTGTGAATATTTTGCTTCTGTTTTTGGAAGCTTTTTATTCTCATTTAAGTCATTTGGATAATAGTCTTACAGTTGTTCCCCACTGTCTGTTAGATTTAGAGCTTTTGGAGGAAGCCCAGAAAGAAATGAATGAGTAGGCAGAGTGTTAATTGATTACACATATAAGCAGAATATTGTCAATTTATTAATTTCTGGTTCATGCCAGTTTTTCAAGGGGTGGGGTGTAAAGGCATGCTGTGACCCAGATGGGCTGATTAAGTAGGCAGAAGAGGCCCAATGCCTTCTCTTACTGTGTCTTGCTCAACCTGAGCATTCACACAGATTTGATCATTAACTGCAAAACCATAAGACTGAATCAGAGAAGGAGGGAGAATAAAGAGAGGAGATTTAGTCTTTAGATACCTCTTAGACATGTTTTCAATTTTGATATGTCTGTGTGTTCATTCATTTATTCAATGAACACTTTTGGATTGCTTGCTCTGTATCAGGCACTGTGCTCTACCTAGGTAGTAGAGGAATTCATTCATTTTTGGAAAAAATTGTTTTGAGCCCCTATCAGTGCCAAGCTCTGTTCCAAGCACTAATGATAGAGAAGTGAATACATCAAAGTCTCTGCTTCTGCTGAGCTCACGTAATATGAACAGAGAATGACAATAAGCAAGTAAACTAAAATAAAAACACACAAATATCATCAGATGCTGGCAAGTGATACGATGGAAAATAAAGCTGGGAAAGTGGAATTGAGTGAGGGTATGGAGATAAATTTGAGAGGAAACAAATGGTGATATTATTTTTAGGGGTGGTTTTGTACTTGAGAAAGAGCTCTATTGATAAATGTGAGGGCCAGTTTGGATAGTGGTGAGATGGGGCTGGGGTTTAGGTATCATTGTAATTGTACCAGGCTGAGGTGGCAGTGGCTGGGTTGGGGGTGACTGTGAGATACAGAACAGTCTATATCAATATATAGATCTATATATGTATATGGATATATATGTATGTATATTTACCTATATATCATATACATGTATGTATATAGATCAATATTAGAAGATAGATGATCAATAGGTAGATAAAAGATAGATATAGAGAGAATAAATATATAAAGAGGGTATAAGTTTTAAAAGTAAACTAATTAGGCCTCAGTCATTCTTTAAATCTTTATTGAACAGCTGCTTGATTTGGCCCATGCACTAGACACTCAGACGTATGGTACATGTGTGTAGGTACACAAGAATTTATGTAGGAAGGTCTGTTGTGTAGAAAACAACATGGACTGTGTCTGCCGCAGAGAATACTTAGCAAATTCATGAATTTTGCCTGTCATGTTCTCTGTGTCTTCTCAAAAAAGATAATTCCTTTTTAGAGTGTGTTAGTAAAGGAAAATGTATTTTCATTTTAGAGTCATGTTTGTATTATATAAGCAAGTTTTCTTTTCCGGGCAGGACACAAAGCATGGTCAGCCCTGCTTTTCCTCATAAAACCATCAGACTTTCAGTAAAGAAATTGCCTTGAGGATGTGAAGTGTTAGCTTATATATAATTCAAAAATTTACTGATTGTTTCCCTCCCACACTACCCTGTCAACAATTTAGCCACCAAATACACACACACACACACACACACACAATAATCTTTTAAAAGGGTTCTTTAGTAGTGATGAGTTTCACTTCAAAATACTTTCTCTTCCCTTTAGATTGGATTACTGAGCCGAAGAGTAGAGAGTTTGTCCCTTTCTGACCAGGACATTGATGAGCCTCATAAATTAAAATTTATGTCTTCCCTTGTTACTGATGTGCCACCTGGCTCTTTTGAATTATCACAGCCACCAAATGAATTTTATAGTCCATTGGGGGCTGTCCATGCTTGTTAAGGTGATATTTCCATCTCTGGCGTAGCATGGAATCTCATCTCCTCCTTGGTGAATAATCACAGTGCCCCATCAGCTATCTTTTGCTTCTTGCAGTGGTCCCTAAGTTTTGTATCCTCTACTTCTTAGAAGGCCAGTCGATCAAACCCTAACAGCCCTGTTGATTATCTCTATTTTGTATCATCTTCAGACAACATAAACCTCTGGTTTAGTGACATATATTCCCTAGATGAGTTCTATTCCCATTTGGCTTTTCCCTATTTCTATTCTTTTTTTTTTTTTTTACCAGTTTCTATTATTTTCTATTTCTCTTTCTTCCCTCATTCTATTAAAGTCACTTAGGTTCACTCTGCTGGGAGATTTGCCTACATCATCACATTTAATTCTTTCAAGATAGGTATTTCTTTTCCTAGATTATAGATACAAGAAGGTTGTTCAAGGTCATACAGTTAATAGGAGAAAAGGCCAGAATTCAACTTGTATTATAGGATTCCCAAGGCCATGTTTTTCCATAGCTGATACTGCTTCTTAGGAAAGCCCTCATTCTTCTAAACCTCCCTGTAGCATCTCAGCATCTCACAGCAAACTCTCCTGGGAGAAGAGAACACACCACAATTAACTTCAATGTCTTTGCAGCAACTTTCTTCTAAGTCATGAAAGCAATATGGGAAGATAAAGAACATAAAATTTTGACTTAGGAACTTTGGTCTTGAGTATAAAGTTTTGAGTATGTTTTGAGTATAATTCTGGCACTAACTAGGTGAGGCAAATTCCTCTCAAGTTAAATGACATAGTACCAACACTGTCTTGGAGTTGTGAATGGACTGAAATGAGCCTACTTAGAGATGTCCATGGCAGTCTGACTGACTGACCCAAAGGCATAAAATGGCTGAAGATCAATAGTTTGAAATCTCCTGGAAGTTTCTGCAAATCACATCCTCAGAAACACCAGGGACGCTGTCTTTCCTAAGCCATGTTTATACAAACCACTCAGTATATTGTTCTAAAGTAGGCTTCTCCCCTAACATATACCAAAATCAAGTTTTGTTGTTTACAACCCAGGGAATCTGACTAATACAAGACCCAACTTGCAATTCCCCATGAGTCTGATTCCCATGGTATCTCAGTGAGACAAGATTCAAGACTGCTACTATTCTGAAGCCAAAATGGCTAAACTGAGAAGATCATAGGCAAGGGGTTGCTTGTGAAGCTATATGGTGGTCTCATCTCGTTGGGTTCCAGAGATATCATATTCTGTCCTTCTCTTGTGGCCTGACGTTACTAGATTGGTCATAAAGCTGGCATAAAGCTCAGTAGAGGGAACCCTGGGGCCAGCAGTAAATCAGACCGGGAGTAGATTCTGAGGGACATCTTTGTGTGATAAGCATCCCCTGAGGTTTCCTAGCTCCATGGGATGCCCACACTCAAGGAACAGAGAATGACAGTAAGTTCTAAGGTTGGTTGCTAACTGAAAGCCACTTTGATCCTCAGCAGTGTTGCCTTTGTTGAAAAGGAGAGATAGAGGTACATATTCTAACTACTAGGCATCAGGCAAATCTGGGTAGGCAGAGGTAAAGCGTAGCTCATTTTAATGCAACAGTTACTGCCAATTTGTGACTAAAGCCTGTAAGTCTCTACCCTTAAAGAGCTTCAAGCTCTAGCAACTGAGTAAAACAGGGAAGAAAGAGGTAAAGATTCTCCAAGAAATTTACCTTTCCTCTCTAGCACAATTTGCCTCATGAGGAATTTTTAAAAATACTTATTATAAATATCATTTTCTTAAGGTAAGCCTCAAATTTTGGATTGGTTTGGGTTTGTTGTTTTTTTTTTGTTTTGTTTTGTTTTGGAAAAAAAAACAAAGGGTGCTGTGTGTGTGTGTGTGTGTGTGTGTGTGTGTGTGATGGCTTTGGTTCTGGTGTGTGATTAAAGTAAAATTGAAATTCTGAATTTGGTTGGGAAATGACTGGAGACTGTCTGATTTCCCAGCAATCGGTGTCACTATTCAACTGTTTTTTGAATGGATCTCTTTTTTATTACTTCATGCAGCATAAGCAGTATACATGAGGCTGTCCCATATGTGAAGAAATGGACATTCCCTTCATTTACAGAGATACTCGGTCTATTAAGGGTGCAATGATTTTTTGGATAATACATAAAGTCAAGATCCAGATGGCTTGCCAATATTAAAGATCTATTTTAGGCATATAATTTTCAGGTCTTAACTCATGGCCCCTTAGCCAAATCCAAATGCAAGTTAATTATTATCTTTTTCTCTAAATTCCCTCAAATAATTTCACTTGGATACAGCACTCTTCCCTGTTGCGGGGTGGTAGTTCTGTTACTGCTGTTAAACATTTGCTAGGGCCTATCTGAAGGGTGAGTTAATGGATCCTAACCATTATTCACTTACCTCATCAGTTATGTGAGACTTGGATAATTCATATTTTGAAAAAAAAATAAATGAAAGATGTTTATGTCACTTAATTAAAAGATGGCATAAAAATCTAGCATTTCATAGTTTGCTTAAAGAAAAAAAAATACAGATATAAGAAGGAAGTTAAATGGAGGAAGGGTGAAGTGAGTATTCCATTCAGGTCCATAGACTACATGGCTCTCATTTATGGCTGCACATTAGAGTTGCCTTCAATACCTTTAAAAAGACCAATACCCTGGTCACCATCTAGACCATTTAAATGAGAATCTCTGCAGTTGGAGCTTGAATATTGATATTTAAAATAGCTTCTTAGGTGACTCTAGTCCATAATCAGAACTGAGTACACTCACAGAATTCCTCTCTCAAGTGACTCAGTGATTGGTATCACATCTGTCCCCCGTTTTAAATCATTAGCCATAGAGAAGATAATGCCTAAATTACACATGCAAACTGTGCAAGTAAGCCTAACCTAAAAATTCATCACCATGCAATAATGTTAAGTTTCCTCCAAAATATTCTTACCTTCTTTTTGTACATAAAATAATCAGGACTCAGGTTGTTTCTATGCTGCATTTCTTTTCTTTTGTAAGAACTAATATAATTGCCAGCTATTTTAAATCTTGTCATAATAGTTAATCCTACTTTCAGTTCTTTTGGATGACTGCACAGCCACCTGGAAAGAAAACAACATATTAATTGATGAGACAAATCAGAGTTCAAAATGTCTCTTGAGTCAGGAGCTTCTGAGGACTTTGAAAGAGATCAAATGCCTGTGAATTTCTCCAATGAAATTAGGATTAGGGACACAGCCAATCAGTTCTGCCATGTCCTAGTGGCAGCAATGTCTGTATAATCCTCTATATCTCACCAAGCAAGCTTTTACTCATTTGATCTTTATTATAACTCTCTGATGTAGGACAGAATGAGGATCATTGTACCCATTTTATTGATAGGGAAACTGAACCTTAAATGTGGTTAATAGCTTTTCAAGTATAATTCTACTGCACTGTTATCTGCAACACAATGCTGCTGCAAATGGGATGCTTTCTTTCTTTACATTTATACTGGCATCTGCTTATATGTAGAAAAGCTATTGATTTTTATACGTTGACTTTGCACAGACTCTTGTCAAACTTCTCTTATTGTTTTAATGCTTTTACAGTTTTTTTCTCTGATTTCATAGATACATAAATATGGTCTATCTAGATAATGACAGTGTTGCTTCTGCTTTACTATTGGTACATACCTATTTCTTTATCTTGTCTCTTTATAGTGATCTCTAATCACAGAACAGTGTTAAATATTTGTGATACCAAATATTCTTTTCTTGGTACTAACTTTAATAGGAATGCAATTAAATGTTTTACATCTAAACATGATACTGGCTTTTATTTTGAGAGAAAGAAATTGTATGTGTATTTATTATATATGAGCTTGTAAGACATATGCATGTATAAAATGCAATATTAGCAAGAATCCAACTCTTATAACTCAACAACTAAAACACAAACTGCCCAATTAAAAAAATGGGCAAAGGACTTGAATAGACATTTCTCCAAAGATACACAAATGGCTAATAAGCAAATGAAAAGATTCTCAATGTTATTAAGAAAATGCATGAAGGAAATGGAAATCAAAACCACAATGAGATACTGCTTCATACCTACTGGAATGACTATATTATATATATATATATATTTTTTTTTTTTTTGGAAAATAAGAAGCATTGGTGAGGATATGGAGAAATTGGAGCCCTCATATTACTGGTGGAACTGTAATATATGCAGTTATATGTAATATATGCAATATAATAACTGCAGCCACCATGGAAAACATTTTGGTGGTTCCTCAAAAAGTTAAATATAAAATTACCATAGTCCCCAAAGTTGTTGTTGATATGACTACATTGTAACTATACTGGGAGATAGGGACTTTAAAGAGGTAATTCAAGTTAACTGAGGTCATAAGGATATGGCCCTAATCCAAAATGACTGGTGTCCTTATAAGAAGAAAGAGATTCCAAGATTGTAGGCTCACAGAGAAAAGGCCATGTGAGGACACAGTGAGAAGGCAGCCATTTGCAAATCAAGGAGAAAAACCTAAGGAAAAACCAAACCTGCTGCAACCTTGATCCTGGTCTTCAGGCTCCAGAACTGTAAGGAAAAAAAAAAATTCTGTCGCTTTTTTCCACCCAATCTATGGTATTTTTGTTATGACAGTCTTAGCAGACTAATACGGATATTTAAACAAAGACTTGTATGTGATATTTACAGCAGCAGTACTCACAATAGCCAAAATGTAAAAACAATGCAAATGTCCAACAATTAATAAATGGATAAACAAAATGTTGTATCTCCATACAATGGAATATTACTCAGCCATAAAAAGGAACAAAGTACTACATACTACAATATGGACAAACTGTGAAAACATTACACTAAGTGAAAGAAGTCAGACAGAAAGGGTCACTTACTGCATGATTCCATTTATATACAAAATCCACAATAGGCAAATCCATAGAAATAGCAGATAAACAAGAACAAAAAGATCATGTATTTTATTCAGATTTATTTGCCTAATGAGAAAGGTATGTGTTTTCTGAATGTATGTTTAACATTTTTCAACATATTTTTATATGTGATCTCTCTAAAAAAAAAGATTTATTTATTTGAGAGAGAGAGAGCACGAGCAGGGGGAAGGGGTGAAGAGAGAGGGAGTTGCAGACTCCCTGCTGAGCATGGATCACAATGAGGAGCTCGATCCCAGGACCCAGAGATCATGACCTCAGCCCAAGGCAGATGCTTAACCAACTGAGCCACCCAGGCGTCCCTATACTTGATCTCTTAATACAGTGAACAGTATTAATAGATTTACTCATTGGACCACCCTTGTAATCCTATAGACTCCAGTTCATGTTCTGCTGCATGCTGCTGGTAATATTTTATTTAGTATTTTGCATCTGTATCTATAAAATATATATATGATTTCTCTCTTTTGGTTTGGGACTAATTTGACATGTGTAAATATCAATGTTTTGCTAGCTTTGTAAATAGACCTTGAAAGTGCCCCCCTCATTTATGCTCAAAAGCAATTAAATAGTACCAGAAAGATTTTTCCCTAAGTGGCAAAGACTGGGAGGTGTTTTTTTGTTTTTTGTTTTTGTTTTGGTAGTGGTGGGGGTGGTCCATGAGAAAAAGAGGGCAGTTTTTTAAACAAATTTTTCAATTTTTTTTAAAGATTTATTTATGTATTTTAGAGGGAGAGAGAGAGAGAGCACACGAGCAGGGGGAGGAGCAGAGGGAGGGGGAGAAAGAGAATCTCAAACAGACTCCCAGGTGAGTGCAGAGCCCCACAGGGCTCAATCTCGACTCTGAGATCATGACCTGAGCCAAAATTAAGACTCCGATGCTCAACCAACTGAGCCACCCAGGAGCCCCGATTTTTTTTCTTAATAGTGCACATCTTGCTAGGTTCTCCAGCTCTTCCAGGCCCCTTAAAAAAACAAAAACAAAAACAAAAAAAAACCTTAAGGAACCACTCAATGAATTTTCACTTAACATAACTTTGTAACCAGAATACAGATATTGAACAGAATTTTACCAGTGTCCAGAAGCCCTTTGGTACCCACTCCATTTGCTACCCCACTCCCAGGGGTAACCTCTTTTCTTACTTCTGTCATCATATATTAGTTCTGCCTATTTTTGTTCTTCATATAAATGGAATGATACACTAAATACCTCTTACCTGAATTCTTTCTCTTGACATTGCCTGAATTCTTTCTCTTGACATTGCCTGAATTTTTTCTCTTGACATTACAGTTGTGAGATTAATTCATATTACTACATTGTTTATTTATTCTTATTACTGTATAGTTTTCCATTATGTGAATTGTGAACATACCACAATATACTTTTCATTCTTAGGTTGATAAACATTTTGAGTAGTTTTTAGTTAGATGCTTTATGAATATTTCTGTTCTTCACATTCTAGCATATGTCTTTCTTTAAATTATGAGTGTATATCTGTAGAATATGTACCTAGCAATAGAATTGCTGAGTGGTAGAAAATGTGTACTCAGGTGTAGTAGATACGGCAAAACAGTCTTCCAAATGGCTATACAAATTTATATTTCTGCCAGTAGAAATAGGGGCTTCTAATTCTCTGCTAACCCTTGGTAATTTCTATCTTTTTAATTTTAGTAATTCTGTTATGTGGATATTGCTGTGTATTGTGGTTTTAATGTGCATTTTTGTAAAGACCAATGAAATTGAACACTTTTAATGTATTTATTGGCCATTTGGATAGCCTTTTCTGTCAAATTTTATTAAATCATTTGGTCACATCTTCTATTGGCTTGTCTTTTTCATATTGATTATTTGAGTTATTTATGTCTTATAATTATGATCTCTGAGCCCTTTATTATATTACAAATATCTTCTCCTAGTCTCAGGGTTGCTATTTTATCCTCTTTTTGATGGCACTATATATATTTTTTCCTTTATGTTACCACTTTATTCTGGCTCAATTTTGTTTTGCACCCAAATTTTGTGAATATCAGTATACATTTAAGAAAAAAAGTATCTTATGAGGCTTCTTGTGCATTTTTCTGTGAATAGTTCCCCATTCTTATTTCTAATTTTGAGTTTCTGAGGGTTTTTTCTCTTATTTTATTGGCTAGGTTCACTAGTATTTTATTAGCCTTTTTTTTTTCTTCCCAAACAAGTACATTTGGATATATTTATTGGTTTTATAGTTTTTAATTTGTTAATTTTTATTTGGCTTTTATCTTCATTAATACATTTTTTGTTTCTGTTAATTGTATTTTGTTGCTCTAATTTCTTCAGTTGAATAAGTAATCCATGTATTTTTGTTCTTTCTTTTTAAGAGATATAAGAATTTAATTATATAAATGTTCTTTCAGGCACAGCTTTCTTTATATCCCTTGGATAGGATACATAATGTTTTCATCATCATTATTTTATAAAGTAACTATATGTTTAAAATAGTGACCAGAATAATTTAGGAAAGCAGAATCTTCAGCTCTGGTAAGTTGTCTGAGAATATTTTTCTCTTCACATTCAGCAAATTCTCTACCACTGTGACATGTTCATTCTGTTAGGTTCTGCCTTTCTGATCAGCAAGAGTTGCACAGGCTCCCAATCAGCTCAGCGCAGGTATAGTCTTCTGTGGTGGTTTAGCATTTACCCACCTGTTTTTACCTGCTTCTTCTCCATCTTTTTTCTGTCCACATTCCACCCTGAAACCCATCCTACCTGCCTCCTAAAGTGATGGCATATACCAAGCCCCTCAGTGCTGTCTGCCCTCTTGTTCTCTTCATCCCCAAGGAAGGAGGCCTTGGGATGCTCCTGTGGCCCATGTGTGAGGGATTCCAGTGAGAGATTGCTTTTTTGATCTACACATTAATGAAACATTCTTCATAAGTTTTGATCCAAAATTGTTGGTATCTACTAGTTACACAGAAGATGGGGTTTCCTTCTCCACTTTTCATTTACCTGCCAGCTTTCTGTGGGCTCCATGGGGAGCAGATAATTGTCCCTATCCTGCCATCTTCACCCAGACTTCTGCAAGTGTGTTTTACAGGTAAATTTTATAAATACTGTTTTTGTCAGAAAACACAGCATGATTATTTTAAGTGAGCGATGTTAAAAGATGTTTTCTGTCTCTATTATTATTTAATGAGGTGATCTTTCTCTCCCTCTCTGTACCTCTTTGTAAAGCAAGGTAAAAACAATAAATATATGTGTTCTTATGCAAACTTTTAATGAGGTGACAAAATAAATTTTGATTATACAAATGCTCCATGACAGCATCCAATTCTAAGCAAACCCCATATATTTAAATCTTCCCCAAACCACCTAATAGAAGCCTGGTTCCTATAACAAGTCCTTTCTGACACCTTCTTACTAAGACACTCCACAGTTCCTCATGGCTTTATTCTTTTGTTGCAATGAATTAGAAGACCTAATTTTTTTTTCCTAGTGTAGATGTTGCTGGTGAGTTTTAGCAGTGGGATGTTGACAAGTAATATATTTCTCTTTAATTCATAAATCTCTTCAGGACTATTAATTGAGCACATATTATTTGATATAAAATAAATTAATAGTAGTTAATATTGTTACATATTACACATAGTTAACAGTAAGAGCTAATTATAATAATATGTGAAGTTTATAGACCACTTTTACATATGTGTTTTAATCCTCAACTACTCTTTAAGGTAACATTGTCTTTCATTTATAGGTACAATGGTTGAAGCTCAGCAATATTAATTGGAAGTTATAATATTAAATTGTTAATCTATGGATTTTGTGCCCTAATATAGATACCTCTAAAATAGTTATTAATCATTTTAAGAAAGCAGTGAGGAAACTGAGGTTCAGAAAGCCCAGGTGTATTTCTAGTGGTTGCATACTTAGTAAGGGGCAAATCCAGGGCTCATCTCTAAAACTCATTGTTCCCCACTCCCCAGCTTTATTGAGATACAATTGACATATAACATTGTGTAAGTTTAAGGTGCACAAGTACAACCTGTTGATTTGATACATCTGTATTTTGCAAAATGACAGGCACCTTAGCTTTAGTTAACACCTGCATCACATCACATAATTACTATTTCTTGGGGTGAAAACATCTAGGTTTTACTCTCGGTAACTTTCAAGTATTTAATACAGTATTATCAACTGTAATCACTATGTTGTATGTTAGAGCCCCAGAACTTACTCATCTTCTAACAGGAAGTTCTCTTTGACCAGCATCTCCCTCTCCCCCACCCCCCAGCACCTGTTAACCACCCTTCTAGTCTCTGTTTCCATGAGTTCAGCTTTTTTAGATTCCACATATAATTGATATTATACAGTATTTATCTTCCTCTGTCTGACTTGTTGTATTTAGCCTAATGCCTTCAAGTTCCATCCATGTTGTTGCAAAAGATAGGATTTTTTTCTTCTCATGGCTGAATATATATATGTCACATCTTCTTTATCCATTTATCCAGTGATTAACACTTAAGTTGTTCCCATGACTTGGCTATCCTAATAAATGCTACAATGAATATGGGAGTTCAGATATTTCTACAAGATCCTGTTTTCATTTCCTTTGGATATATATACAGAAGATTGCTAGATCATATGGTATTTCCATTTTTAATTTTTTGAGGAACAACCATTCTGTTTTACATAGTGGCTGAACCAATTACATTCTCACCAACAGTGTGCAAGGGTTCCTTCTTCACATCCTCACAAACATCTTATCTTTCGGTGATGGTCATTCTAGCAGATGTGAGGTGATATCTCATAGTGGTTTTGATTTGTATTTCTCTAATAATTAGTGATGTTGAGCACCTTTCATGTACCTGTTGACTATTTGTATGTCTTCTTTGGATAGACATCATCATTTTCAGTGGCACACTAATAAATGCTGAGAGGGGAAGAGTGTTTCAAGCAAAAAAAAAAAAGACTACGTGGTGTTTTTGAGGATATAGGATACATATATTACTGCTTGAGTATAAGATTAGTGAAAGAGAAACTAAGGATGGGGCTGGAGAAATGAGCAGAGCAATAGTGTGTATGTATATTGTGGAGGATGTGGTGATATTGGACTACATCTGAAATAAAGTGACAAGATACTAAAGACTCACAAAGAAGGATGCCATGTGAAATTGTATATTTTTGAAATACTGCTCTGACTGCAAAGTAGAAAATGTATTTGAGGAGAGTAACATCAGTGATGAAGAGGCCAATTAGGAGAGTATTTTAGTGCTCTGAGAGAAATATGATATTGCCTTGAATGACAGTGGTGACAGTGACAATGGAGAGAAATAGAAAGATTTGAGAGATTTATGAGCTAGATTCCATGGGATTCCATTATTGATTGGATTGAGGGGGTGGCAGAGTGAATGGAGTCAAGAATAACAACTAAATATCAGACTTAAGCAACTACTGGGATATGATAAATAGAAGTAAATTTGTTGGGGGACAGAATTTTAGCTTTGACATCCTGATTTTCAGAAGTCTCTGTGTAGAAGCACTTAATTATGTAGTTGGATATTCATGTGTAGAGCTCAGGAGACATCTGGGGTGTTTGTGTGTGTGTGTGTGGTAGTCATCTGTATATATTTGGCAATTGATGCCATGAGATTAGAAAGAACTATCCTGTGAGGTTTCTAAGGCTGAGAAAAACAGAAGAACCAGGACCACACTTTGAGAAATACCAGTATTTATATAGTAAATACAGGAAGCAGAGCATGCACAGGAGATTGAAAAAGAGCATCCATAAAGGGTGAAGCCATGGGAAACCAGGAAGTTGGAGTAGTTCAAGCTAAGACATAGACCCAGATAACAATGCAGAATGGCATTGAGTTTTGTAGAGAGACTCAAGGATGTTGAAAAATCTTCCCTTCCTGTTCTTTTAATTTTTTCAATTGAGACAAAGGGCGTCTACAGTGTCTTCTTGGATCTCCCTTTCTTTTTATACTTTTCAAGTTTTTCTTGGTCCTTTGATTTTGTTCCCAATTCTGCCAATGGGTACTGGCTCCATCCAACAAAGCATACCCCATGGTTTTTGTGGTCATAAGATTGTCCTGGAAGGGAGTATCAAGTGTTTATCATGCATCTTCAGCAGATATTTCTGAAAGATCTAATCCTCAGAGCAGTGCATCTATGGCCAAAAACATCTTTCTCTTGATAATATTGGTCAACTCACATAGCATTGCTTTCATGAGTTATTATGAGGAAAAATGTCTGGTTCCTATTCTTATCAAAGACACCTGTTCCTCAAGGAGTGAAGAGGAAGGACACAAGGAAATAAAGAGAAAAGGAAATTCTATATTGTCACTCTGAACATATATGGAGAGCCTATAGAGGAAATGGATCTTGTGGTTAGATCTGGTTATTCATAGGGTGAGAGAGCTCATGGGTGTTACCATACTCCCGTCTAATCCCATTACATTTTCAGGCACCCCCTTGAAACTGCACTTTTAAGTAAATATCGCCTGTTACATATTAAGCTAAAGGAAATATATTTTTGTTATTATTATTGGTGGTAGTAGTAGTAGAGTAGTAGTAGTAACAGTGGTAGTAGTAGTGATAATAATAGTTGTTGTCACACTGGAAGTTTTTCCTCCCAAAAGGTAGGCTGAAGCCAGTTCTATGTAATTTTTTAACTTCTAGCTTAATTTTATAGACATTCAAGTTTAACACTTTACCCAAAAATGGTGATCTTTAACAAAGTAGCAGGGCTATTGGTATTGTTCTCTCTCCTAATCTATGTCCCACCCCACTTAATTTTTTGTTTGTTTGTTTTTGCTTCCCCTCACCTTATGATCCTTAGCTATTCTGATAGTTTGTATATATGAAGGAGGAGGGAGTGGATGGTATTGCTACTTTTTCCTTTTCTGGATCCTGATTATTTCTCATTTTATTTTTTCACTTCATTACCATGTTTTTCCTCCTCCTACTCCATCTCACAAAAGAGAGAAGGAGAGAGAGAGAGAGTGAGCAAGAGCTTTTTAATATGTTAAAAAAAGAAAAACCTTTGAAATGATACCATCTCTGTCACTTCACTCTCACTTTTTAAATTATAAACCAAAATAAAATTTGGCATACTGATAAAAGTTTCCAAAGCTGCTGCCTGCTGCTTCCTGGTGATTAGGTATGAGAAGTTTGCCTTTCTCAGTTCAGAGAAAAAATATGCAAATGATGATATTTACACCAAAATGACAGTGTAGTAAAGGAGGGAGGGGCACATTTTTCCCCCCTTTCTTCCTCACTCTTTCTCTTTTGTATGGCTATCTAGGGAACAACTGTTCCTAGATATATAACTTCTTGGATGAGGAGTTGACAATTAAGGAAAAGTTAATACACAACTGCACAGCAGTTCTCCACCTTGGAAAGAAAACATTACTGACCTTGACTCATCTATTCTAAATGTTCCTTTTTTATTCAGATGTTGCCTTAGGCCTGTGACTTTTCTGCATGGGCAGGAATCTAACATGTTTTTAGTACTTGTTATGGGCCACCCTTTATGTTGGATATTTAAATACAACTTTTCACTCAATCCATACAATAATCCTCTAAAATAGGCATCCTTATCCTCGTTTTCACACATGAAGAAACTAAAACATACTGATATGACATATCCAACATTAACATATCGAAGATTACTCACTAATAAGTGAGAGGTGAAGGATTGGGTCTCTTTGGCTTTAAGTTATATACTATTATCTTTTTTTAAAAAAGATGATTGATTGATTGATTGAAGAAAGAGAGAGTGCAAGCAGGGGGAAGGGCAGAGAGAGAGGGAGAGAAACTCAAGCAGACTCCCTGCTGAGCATGGAGCCTGATGCAGGGCTCAATTCCAGAACCCTGAGATCCTGACCTGAGCTGAAAACAAGAGTTGGAAACTCAACTGACTGAGCCACTCAGGCACCCCTGTACTATTTTCATTATACAAGAAAAGAGATATGCTCAGGGTGGAAACTAAGGAATGGTCAATGTCTTCGTGCATTAATTTGTGTCTGAGCAAAACTGAAGACTAGGGCGCTTGGGTGGCTCAGTTGGTTAAGCGACTGCCTTCGGCTCAGGTCATGATCCCGGAGTCCCGGGATCGAGTCCCACATCGGGCTCCCTGCTCGGCGGGGAGTCTGCTTCTCCCTCTAACCCTACCCCCTCTTGCGCTCTCTCTCTCACTCTCTCACTCTCTAATAAATAAATTAAAAAAAAATCTTTAAAAAAAAAAACTGAAGACTAAAAACAGATGTCATATCTATTTCAGTGACTCCCAATCATCAACATGGATGCTATCCAGAGAAGATGCATACATCTTGTACAGAGACTGGAAGGCATGTAGAGAGATAGCTTCTAACTGGCATATGTAGAGATTCCGTGGCCACTCTCTAGAATCTGAATCTGAGCTTTGAATTTCCATCATATACTCTGACATATTTATAGTCACAGTCAATTTACTTTGTCACCCAATAAACTGATGCAGTCATAAGTTTTAATATGTATACAGGCCAGGGATTGGGGTTTTCTGGTGTAAACAAGAATCTAGGAACTGTGACTTCACAAATATTGTGAATGTTTTGAAACTTAATGGGTAAAGGAGTAGAGTGTGAATGTAGTTTACTACACCTTGGCTGGATGTGATGTGTGAATTTGTCTGCATGTATCTAGAAGTGTAGTTCTCTGCACAGAAAAAAGCTGAAAGAAGAACTGGAAAAATGGAATGGGTAAATTTTCCAAACAATAGCTGTACTTGTTGAGTGAAAGGCTCTCAGACTGCTCAAATTCTAAATTTCCATTTTTAGGATGCATTTAGTCTTTTTTTTTTTTTTTAAAGATTTTATTTATTTATTTGACAGAGAGAGACACAGCGAGAGAGGGAACACAAGCAGGGGGAGTGAGAGAGGGAGAAGCAGGCTTCCTGCGGAGCAGGGAGCCCGATGCGGGGCTCGATCCCAGGACCCTGGGATCATGACCTGAGCTGAAGGCAGTCGCTTAACCAACTGAGCCACCCAGGCGCCCCAGGATGCATTTAGTCTTAAAGTGACACTAACTGAGATTGTAAGGATAATTCAGCCCTTAGGATACAAGCAATCTCCCTGTGAAACACTCACATGCAGTCCCTGCTGGATCCAGGAGCAGGCAGGGAAACTCATTTTCTCACTGAATAAAAGCTAATACTAACTGACCAAGGATTAAATTTTCTCATAGTCCTGATATCGCTTAAATATTATATATTTAATTAAAACTTTAGAGGAAGAGGGAGAAAGAAAGAACAAGGTATAGCCTAAGGATCTAATGTCTGCTCCTTTGGGCTGCTCCTTTGGGCGTATGGCTGAATGGCTACAGCACTGATACTTCTGATGATGTTTAAAGGGCCACATGTCCTGTTCATATCTCATGGCCTCATTATTCAGCAGCTTCTAACGAAACTGTCTTTTTTGTTATTTTCTCACAAAAGTTCAGTCCTTCAAATGGAGGGAGGTAGCAGTCTATCTCTGTAGTTTAAAAGAAAATATTTGAGTAGAATTGGACATCTGTGTCTTTCATTTTATTATGTGGAAGAGACAAAACAAGGAAGAGACAGGAGGTATGGTTAGCTGGCACTTGGCCTGTTGTGAAGACGATGGGAACCCCAGCAGCTTCCTCTAGAGACAATGCATCTCTTTATTCTTTTTTCAAAGAGACTTCATCATGTTGAAAGTCTAAACTCCTCTATAAAAGAAAGAGACCTGATGGCGCTTTTTTGTCTCTCATCACTCACTACTGTTTGATGTACGAGCCTTTTGAGAAGTAGGTAGCATTAGACCAGGAACCTAATACCATGACCGCCCCTGTCCCCACCTGTTTCCCTTCCTCCACTCCACCCACAGGCTATGGGCAGAATGAGAATGAAATCTTGTGAATTTGGAATATGATTCAGCAGGTTTTATATGAGGGAGAAAATGGAAGTGGTCATCAGGTATCAAGTATGGTTTCATGTTATAGGCTGTAGAAACTCTGTGAGATACAAATGAGATTCTTTATTAGACAAACTTGACCCAGAATTTGCTCAACATATTTCTAATGCTTGTACTTACACAAATAATCATTTTGAGGACTCAAAGAGCAACAAGATTATAAAGGTGCCATGGAACTCTTTTTCCTTACAATTCACTTAAGGTCAGAGAAACCACCAAATTCATCGGTAGTCATGTCTTTAACCCCAAATTTGTGAGGATTTACCAGTCTTATGTCAATCAACAAAAGTGCCCCTTCAACATATGTGCTAAAGTTTACATGAAAAAATGGTTCCCGGTTCCTTTCAGCATTAGTTTTTTTTTTAATTTAATTTTATTTTATTATGTTATGTTAGTCACCATACAGTACATCATTAGTTTTTTGACGTAGTGATCCACGATTCATTGTTTTCATATAACACCCAGTACGTGCCCTCCTTAATACCCATCACCAGGCTAACTCATTCACCGAATCCTCTCCCCTCTAAAACCCTCAGTTTGTTTCTTGGAGTCCATAGTCTCTTATGGTTCGTCTCCCCCTCCGATTTCACCCCCTTCCTTTTTCCCTTCCTTCTAGTGTCCGCCATGCTATTCCTTATGTTCCACAAATAAGTGAAACCATATGAAAATTGACTTTCTCTGCTTGACTTATTTCACTTAACATAATCTCCTCCAGTCCCATCCATGTTGATGTAAAAGTTGGGTATTCATCTGTTCTGATGGCTGAGCAATATTCCATTGTATATATGGACCATATCTTTATCCATTCATCTGTTGAAGGGCATCTCCGCTCTTTCCACAGCTTGGCTATTGCAGACATTGCTGCTGTGAACATTGGGGTGCTTATGGCCCATTTCACTACATCTGTGGCTTTGGGGTAAATACCCAGTAGCACAATTGCTGGGTCATTGCTAGCTCTATTTTTAATTTTTTGAGGCACCTCCACACTGTTTTCCAAAGTGGCTGTACCAACTTGCATTCCACCAACAGTGTAAGAGGGTTCCCCTTTCCCACAACCTCTCCAACATTTGTTGTTTCTTGCCTTGTCAATTTTTGCCATTCTAACTGGTGTAAGGTGTTATCTCAATGTGGTTTTGATTCAAATTTCCCTGATGGCTAATGATGATGAACATCTTTTCATGTGTCTGTTAGCCATTTGTATGCCTTCTTTTTTTTTTTTTTTAAGATTTTATTTATTTATTTGACAGAAAGAGACACAGCGAGAGAGGAAACACACACATGGGGGAGCGGGAGAGGGAGAATCAGGCTTCCCACTGAGCAGGGAGCCTGATGTGGCACTTGATCCCTGGACCCCAGGACCATGACCTGAGCCAAAGGCAGACGCTCAACGACTGAGCCACTCAGGCGCCCCTGTATGCCTTCTTTTGAAAAGTGTCTGTTCATGTCTTCTGCCCATTTTTTTTACTTGATTGTTTTTTGGGTGTTGAATTTGAGAAGTTCTTTACAGATATTGGATATCAGCCCTTTGTCTGTAGTGTCATTTGCAAATATTTTCTCCCATTCTGTGGGTTGCCTCTTTGTTTTGTTCACTGTTTTCTTTGCTGTGCAGAAGCTTTTTATCTTGATGAAGTCCCAAAAGTTCATTTTTGCTTTTGTTTCACTTGCCTTTGGAGATGTATTTTGAAAGAAGTTGCTGTGGTCGATGTTGAAGAGGTTACTGCCTTTGTTCCCCTCTAGGATTTTGATGGATTCCTGTCTCACATTGAGGTCTTTCATCCACTTTGAGTTTATCTTTGTGTACAGTCAAGTTTCATTCTTCTGTATACAGCTGTCCAATTTTCCCAGCACCAATTATTGAAGAGACTGTCTTTTTTCCATTGCATATTTTTTCCTGCTTTGTTGAAGATTATTTGACCATAGAGGTGAGGGTCCATATCTTGGCTCTCTATTCTGTTCCATTGGTCTATATGTCTGTTTTTGTGCCAGTACCATGCTGTCTTGATGATCACTGCTTTGTAACATAGCTTGAAATTGGGCAACATGATCCCACAGCTTTGTTTTTCTTTTTCAACATTTCCTTGGTGATTTGGGGTCTTTTCTGATTCCATATAAATTTAGGATTGTTTGTTCCAGCACTTTGAAAAATGTCATTGGAATTTTGATTGGGATGGCGTTGAAGGTATAGATTGCTCTGGGTAGCATAGACATTTTAACAATGTTTATTCTTCTGATCCATGAGCATGGAATGTTTTTCTGTCTTTTTGTGTCTTCTTCAATTTCTTTCATGAGTGTTCTGTAGTTCCTAGAGTATAGATCCTTTACCTCTTTGGTTAGGTTTAGTCCAAGGTATCTTATGGGTTTTGGTGCTATTGTAAATGGAATCGTTTCTCTAATTTCTTTTTCTACAGTTGCATCGTTATTGTATAAGAAAGCAACTGATTTCTGTGCATTGATTTTGTATCCTGTCACATTACTGAATTGCTGTATGAGTTCTAGTAATTTGGGGGTGGAGTCTTTTGGATTTCCCACATAAAGTATCATGTCATCTGCAAAGAGAAAGAGTTTGACTTCTTCTTTGCCGATTTGAATACATTTTATTTCTTTTTGTTGTCTGATTGCTGTTGCTAGGACTTCTAGTACTTTGTTGAACAATAGTGGTGAGAGTGGGCATCCTTGACGTGTTCCTGATCTTAAGGGAAAGGCTCTCAGCTTTTCCCCATTGAGGGTGATATCCGGTGTGGGTTTTTCATAGATGGCTTTTATGAACTTGAGGAATGTTCCCTGTATCCCTATACTCTGAAGAGTTTTAATCAGGAAAGGATGCTGTATTTTGTCAAATGCTTTTTCTGCATCAATTGAGAAGACCATATGGTTCTTCTCTCTCCTCTTATTAATGTGTTCTATCACATTGATTGATTTGTGAATATTGAACCACCCTTGTATCCTGGGAATAAATCCCACTTGGTTGTGGTGGATGGTCCTTTTAATGTATTGTTGGATCCTATTAGCTAGGATTTTTTTGAGAATTTTGGAGTCCATATTCATCAGGGATATCAGTCTGAAATTGTCCTTTTTGATGGGGTCTTTGTCTGGTTTGGGGATTAAGGTAATGCTGGCCTCATAGAATGAGTCTGGAAGCTTTCCTTCTGTTTCTATTTTTTGAAACAGCTTCAGGAGAATAGGTATCAAGTATGGTTTTATGTTATTTCTTCTTTGAATGTTGAATCCCACGGAATCCATCAGGCCCCGGACTCTTGTTTTTTGGGAGGTTTTTGATCACTGCTTCAATCTCGTTACTGGTTAATTGGCCCATTCAGGTTGTCAATTTCTTCCTGTTTCAGTCTTGGTAGTTTATAGGTTTCCAGGAAGGCGTCCATTTCTTCCAGGTTGCTTAATTTATTGGTATATAGTTAGATAATTGTTGATAATAATTTCTAATAATTGTTTCTATTTCCTTGTGTTAGTCGTGATCTCTCCCCTTTCATTCATAATTTTATTAATTTGGGTCCTTTCTCTTTTCTTTTGGATAAGTCTGGCCAGTGGTTTATTGATCTTAATAATTCTTTTAAAGAACCAGCTTGTAGTTTCATTGATCTGATCTACTGTGTTTCTGGTTTCTAATTCATTGATCTCTGCTCTAATCTTAATTATTTCTCTTCTAATGTATGGCTTAGGCATCTTTTGTTGCTTTTTCTCTAGTTCTTTAAGGTGTAGAGTTAGTTGGTGAATTCGGGATTTTTCTCTTTTTTTGAGCGAGGCTTGGATGGCTATGTATTTCCCCCTTAGGACCACCTTTGCAGTATCCCATAGATTTTGGACCAATGTGTTTTCATTCTCATTGGTTTCCATGAATTGTTTAAGTTCTTCTTTGATTTCCTGGTTGACCCAAACATTCTTGATCAGAGTGGTCTTTAGCTCCCAAGTGTTTGAGTTTCTGCCAAATTTTTTCTTGTGATTGAGTTTCAGTTTTAAAGCATTGTGGTCTGAGAATATGCAGGGAATAATCTCAGTCTTTTGGTAATGGTTGAGACCTGATTTGTGACCCAGTATGTGGTCTATTCTGGAGAAAGTTCCATGTGCGCTCGAGAAGAATGAGTATTCTGTTGTTTTAGGGTGGAATGTCCTGTATATATCTATGAGGTCTGTCTGGTCCAGTGTATCATTCAAAGCTCTTGTTTCCTTGTTGATTTTCTGCTTAGATGATTTGTCTATTGCTGACAGTGGAATATTGAGGTCTCCTACAATTAACGTATTGTTATCAATATGACTTTTTATTTTGGTTGACAGCTTATGTAGTTGGCTGCTCCCATGTTGGGTGTGTAGATATTTACAGTTGTTAGATCTTGTTGGATAGACTCTTTAAGAATGATATAGTGTCCTTCTGTGTCTCTAACTACAGTCTTTAGCATAAAATCTAATTTGTCTGATATAAGAATTCCTATCCCAGCTTTCTTTTGAGGTCCATTGTCATGGAAGACGGATCTCCATCCCTTCACTTTCAGTCTGGATGTATCTTTAGGTTCAAAATGAGTCTCTTGTAGATAGCATATGGATGGGTCCTGTCTTTTTTTTTTTTTTTTTTGACAGAGACAGAGAGAGAGGGAACACAAGCAGGGGGAGTGGGAGAGGGAGAAGCAGGCTCTCCGCTGAGCAGGGAGCCTGATGCGGGGCTCGATCCCAGGACCCTGGGATCATGACCTGAGCCGAAGGCAGACGCACAACGACTGAGCCACCCAGGCACCCCAGGGTCCTGTCTTTTTATCCAATCTGCAGCCCTGTGCCATTTTATGGGAGCATTCAGACCATTCACGTTAGAGTCATTATTGAAAGATATGAATTTATTGTCATCATGTTGCCATTATTGTCATCATCCTGTGAAGACATTATTTTTATAGATTGTCCCTGTAAATTTCTGTTGTAGATCACTCTTGGGGTCTTTCTCCTTTTATAGAACCCCCCTTAATATTTCTTGCAGGGCCGGCTTAGTGGTCACATATTCTTTCAATTTCTGCTGGTCGTGGAAGCTCTGCATCTCTCCATCCATTCTAAATGAAAGCCTTGCCGGATAAAGTATTCTTGGCTGCATGTTCTTCTCATTTAGTACTCTGAATATGTCTTGCCAGGCCTTTCTGGCTTGCCAGGTCTCTGTGGATAGGTCTGACGTTATTCTGATGTTCCTCCCTCTGTACATAGGGAATCTCTTCCCCCTAACTGCCCTTAAGATGGTTTTCTTGGTTCTAAGATTTGCGAGTTTTACTATTACATGCTGGTGTGTTGGCCAGTTTTCCTTGATCTTAGGAGGGGTCCTCTCTGCCTCTAGGACACGAATGTTTGTTTCATTCCTCAGATTAGGGAATTTCTCAGCTACGATTTGCTCAAATATATCTTCTAGTCCTCTCTCTCTCTCCACCCCCTCAGGGATCCCAATAATTCTGACATTGGAACATTTCATGGTGTCACTTATTTCTCTGATTCTGTTTTCATGGATTTTGAGTTGTTTCTCCCTGGCCTCCTCTTTTTCCTTCTTTTCTATCAATTGGTCTTCTATATCACTAATTCATCTTCTGCCTCGCTTACCCTAGCTTTTAGATTATCTAGAGTAGATTGGATCTTATTGATAGCATTTTTAAGTTCTGCCAGTTCAGCTTTCATTTCTGCCCTTAGAGACTCCATGTTGCCATTAATCGATTTCTCCATTCTGGCTATTGTCTTCATAACTGTTATCCTGAAGTCCATTTCCAACATCTTGGTTGTATCTATATCCATTTGTAAATCTGTGGCATAAGTCAGAGTCTCTGAGTCTTTCCTATTTTGGGGGTTCCTCCTCCTAGTCATTCTGTTGAGGTGGAATGTACAGAGTACAAATTATTGACCACAACCCAAGCAAGAGGCACCTGTTTTATAGGGACCTTAAGGTTTTTGGCCTCTTGTTCTCCCAGCCTGTCTTCTGGGGGAGGGGCTTTGGGCAGAGCTGCCCTGCCCCCTGTTCGGAGGGGGGGGGTGGAGATGGGCTCAGTGAAAACCAGTTTTTTGGGGATTTTGTTTTCTGGCAGCTTTCCCTGGTGGCTTTTTGCGTCTCTTCTGAGAGTCAGAGCAGAAGAGATTGTTTCCAACCCTCTGCCTCAGAACAGAGAGATTGCAGTCTGTTCTCCAGTGAGCTCTCCAGGCCACACTCTCCTTTTCTGTCTGTGCTGCTAAAAACTGCAGTGTCCCCAGGTTGTGCACCCCTCAGCTTCCAGGTCGGGCACATCTCTGCCCTTTGTGCTTCTGAAACTGCCAGCTGCCCCTAGTTTGCATGAGCGGCCCGCCACTCCAGGTTTCAGCCCAAGGAGCTGCCCTAAAGTCCTTTCCCCACTGCTACCAGTCTGTGAGTTGGTGCCCTGTCCCAAGCGCAGGAGGCTATCACCCACTGGCGGTGCAGGATCCTGATGGCTTCCTCCCCCTTCTGTTGATCTTCAGTTATCTGCCTGCAGAATCATGGCTCCCTGCTTCATACCTCAAAACCAACCGCCTGTGATATTCTGTTTGTAGAGATCCAGATCTATCTTCTTACACCTCAGGCTGATTTCATGGATGTTCAGAGTGGTCTGGTAGATATCCAGATCCATTCAGGGGAATGGTTGGAATAGGGTACCCTACTCCTCTGCCATCTTTTCCTCCTCCCCCCGCCCAGTTCCTTTTAGCATTAGTTATTTCTGGTCTCACACAAGCAAATAATATTTATTCTGACATCGACTGGTATACTGCAATTCAATTCTGGCACTAAAAAGTCAGAGTTAGTGTGAAATTCCACAGGTTTAAGGATATGGTTCCCACCAGGACTTGCTCTTACTTCAGATGCCAGCTGCATGTTGGGAGTCTGCAGGCCACTGGCACTTCCAACTGAGAGCCTTCAAATTCATGGGCTCTTATGATACACCTAGATTCAGTAATTTACTATAATACCACATAGAACTCAGGAAAGTGCTGTACTTATAATTAGAATTTTATTGTAAAGGATAAAAATCAGGACCAGCCAAATGAAGGGATATATAGGTGAGATTTGGGAGGGCTCAAAACTCAGAGCTTCCATGACTTCCCCTCATGAAATTAGGGCGGGTCACCCTCCTAGCACATCAGTGCATCACTAACCAGGAAGCTCCATCAAGCCTGTGTCCAGAGGCTGTCTTGGAGTTTCATTACACAGGCATAACTGATTAAATCATTGGCCACATGTTCAACTCAGTTTCTAGCTTCATTCCCCTCTCCAGAGTTCAGGCTGGCTCAAAGTCCAACTCTGATCAAGGGGTTGGTCTGTCTGGTGACCAGGCCCCAGGCTGTAACTATCTGGGGGCCCACTGTAAGTCTCATTAGTGTAGTCTCATTTGTGAGCTAAGGGGTTCATGAATAACAAACACTTTACTATGGAAATTCAAGGGTTTCAGAAGCTCTGTGCTGGGAACCTGGGACAAAGACTAAACAATTTTTTTTTATTATTATTATTACACAACAATGTTAGATCTAGATAGATCTTAAATATTTTGCAATTATAAGAGTGATTGTTGACCTTTGATTACAAAACCTGTGTGGCAGAAACAGAATGAGCCCTAGAACTGGGCTCTGTGCCTTCCTGCCATGTCTTCTCCTCCGCATGTCTCTCATTTCATTAGCTTATAGTAAAATGCCCTCCTAGAACTCTCTATCACATTCACATTGAAATGGCTGATTTGAAATTAAGCACAAAGTAATTCAACATGTGGTAGGGTTTTCTGTCTTCCTCTCTCCCTTCCTATGCTACAGCCAGAAGCCCCTTTATCTCATCAAAATAGAGAGATGGTTTCTTAAAGATAAACACTTTGAGGGGGAAAAAAGCTATTGAAGCATATGTAATACATGTGTTTTTTTTGTTTTTTGTTTTTTTTTTTTTTGGAAAAGGTAGCCCAACTTTCTAGAAAAGGTAGCCAACTTTTCTGACAAGTTAAGTTTTTGAAAGACCCTTGACAGTTTCTGCCATTTTTCATTTTGTGATGTTCTTATTCAAACCAGTAATCCCTACATAAAATCCTGCATATGATTTGATTTTCAAGAGGATATAGAGAAAATGGCTTGTCCTTGATGATACACAGTTTTGATCCATTTTATCTTACCCATCATTCTTTGAGGGAGAAAGACCAACACTTTCCATTTTCTGAGAATCCATCAATCTCATCTAAATGCCTAGATGGAAATGGTACTTAACTTGTGCTTTATGAACTTCTCTCTTGTCCTAAATGAGAAAAAAAAAAAAATCTTCTTCTCTCTCTGCTGATCTAACCACAGAAGACACTTATGAACCAGCCTTGGTGTTTGCTTTCATAAACACATATGATCATATTTACACATTATTAGGATTATGAGGTTCCTACTGATCATTTGTGCTTGAAGAAAATTGTGGTTTTATTCAAGGTCTATTTCTCTTTTGGCTTGACTTAGATTGTTTCTACTTGCCTGCTCTCTTTGAGATGCTAAGCTTTCTTTTTATTTCTCTTCATCACCCATTCATCTTTCCTTCTTCTACTTTCCATCATCCCAAATATTTAAAGTATAGTGAGAGACTGTAGCTTTCAATATTATTAAAACATTAAAATCTTCACTCTTATTCTACATAAAACTGCTACCTACTTTTATTGAAATATAATTGACATACAATATCACATTAGTTTTAGGTATACAACATAGTGATTGGACCTTTGTATACAATGCAAAATGGTCACTTCAATAACTCTAGTTACAATCCATCACCATACAAAATTAAGACAATATTTTTTAAAAATATTTTATTTATTTATTTGGCAGAGAGGAAGAGAGGGAGAGCACAAGCAGGGGGAGCAACAGGCAGAGGGAGAAGCAGGCTCCCTGCTGAGCAAGGAGCCCGATGCAGGACTCAATCCCAGGACCCTGGGATCATGACCTGAGCTGAAGGCAAAGACTTAACCAGCTGAGCCACCCAGGCATCCCTTAAGACAATATTATTGACTATATTCCCCATGCTGTATATTACATCTAATGACTTATTTTATAATTGGAAGTTTGTACTTCTTAATTCTCTTCACGCATTTTGTGCCACCCCCCTGCTGTGCAACTACCAATCTTTTTTCTGTATCTATGAATCTGGGTTTTGTTTTGTATTGTTTTTTAGATTCCACCTTTAAGTGAAATCATGCGGTATTTATCAATTTACAGTCCCGCCAGCAGTGCACAAGGGTTCATTTTTCTCTACATCTTCACTAACAGTTGTTATTTCTTGTCTTTCTGATAACAGCCATTCTGACAAGTATAAGGTGATATCCCATTGTGGTTTTGATTTGCATTTCCCTGATGATTGGTGATGTTCAGCATCTTTTAATGTGCCTGTTGGCTTTACGTCTTATTTAGAAAGAATATCTATTCAGATCTTATGCCTATTTTTTAATCAAAATTTTTTTATTAAGCTAATTGGGTTTTTTATATATTTTGGATATTATCCCTAATCAGATATCATTTGCAAATATCTTCTTCCACTGGGTAGGTTGTTTTTTTTCATATTTTGATGGTTTCTTTCACTGTGCAAAAGCTTTTTAGTTTGATGTAATCTCCTTTGTTTATTTTTGCCTTTGTTGCCCTTATCTTTGGAGTCAGATCCAAAAAAACAAAAACAACAACAACAACAAAAAACCCACAAATAAACAAACAAAAACAGAAACAAAACACACTGCTGACTGATGTCAAGGAGCTTACTGTCTATGTTCTTCCAGGAGTTTTATGATTTCAGCTCTTACATTCAAGTCTTTAATCCATTTTCAGTTAATTTTTTGTATGGTGTAAGATAGTGGTCTAGTTTCATTCTTTGGCATGTAACTGTCCAGTTTTCCTAACATCCTTATTGAAGAGACTGTCCTTTCCCCTTTGTATATTCTTGCCTCCTTTGTTATTGATTAATTGACCATATATGCATGATTTTATTTCTGAGCTCTTTCTTCTGTTCTACCTGTTTTTATGCCAATACCACACTGTTTTGATTACTATAACTTTGGTTTTTGTTTGTTTGTTTGTTTGTTTTATACCTTTGTAGTATAGTTTAACATCCAAGAAAGTGATACCTCCAACATTTTTATTCATTCTCAAGATTGTTTTGGGTCTTTGGGATCTTTTGTGATTCCATACAAATTTTAGAATTATTCATTCTAGTTGTTTGAAAAATGACATTGGAATTTTGATAAAAAATTACATTGAATTTGTAGATTGCTTTGGGTAGTATGAACATTTTAACAATATTAATTGTTCCAATCCATAAACAGAATATCTTTCCATTTATTTGTGTCTTCTTCAATTTCTTTCATTGATGTTTTATAGTTTTCCATGTAGAGGTCTTTCATTTCCTTGGTTAAACTTATTCCTACATATTTTATTATTTTTGATGCAATTGTAAATGGGATTGTTGTCTTGGTTTCACTTTTTGATAATTCATTATTTCTGTATAGAAACACAAGAGATTCTTTTGTATATTAATTTTGTGTCATGCAACTTTACTGAATTCATTTGTTCTAACAGTTTTTTAGTAGGGCCTTTAAGGTTTTATTTATATATAGTATTATGCCACCTGCTGTTAGGGACAGTTTTATCCTATCCTTTCCAGTATGTGTGCCTTTAATTTTTCTTGCCTAATTGCTACGGCTAGGAGTAAAATGCTGTGCTGAATAAAAATAAAGAGAGTGGACATCCTTGTCTTGTTCCTGATCTTAGAGGAAAAGCTTTCAGCGTTTTACCATTGAGCATACTATGACTGTGGATTTGTCATAGTCTTTATTATATTGAGGTGCATTCCCTCTATATCCACTTTGTTGAGAGTTTTTATCTGAAATTGATGTGGAATTTTATCAAAGGTATTTTCTGCATGTATTAAGATGATCATTTGATTTCCATCTTTAATATTGTTAATGTGGTGTATCATGTTGGTTGATTTGCAGATGGTGGGCCATCCTTGCTATCCCTGTGGATAAATGCCACTTGGTCATGGTTGGTGTATGATCCCTTTGATGTATTGTTGAATTTGGTTTGCTACTAGTTTGTTGAGGGTTTTTGCACCTATGTTCATCAGAGATACTGGCCCGTAATTTTTTTTTCTTTTTTTGTGGTGTCTTGTTTGGGTATCAGGTTAGTGCTGGACTCACAGAATGAATGTGGAGATGTTCCCCCCCTTTTTTTTTTTCAGTTTTTTAGAAGAGTTTGAAAAGAAAAGATATTAAAACTTTTTTTTTTTTTTTTTGAATGTTTGGTAGAATTCACCAGTAAAGCCGTCTGGTCCTAGACTTTTATTTGTTGGAAGGATTTTATTTCTCATTCACTCTTCTTACTTGTAATTGGTCTTCAGATTTTCTATTTCTTCTTGATTCTCATGGGAGACTTATATTTCTAGAATTTATTCGTTTCTTCTAGGTTGTCCAATCTGTTGTCCAATTTGTTGGTGTATATTCATATAGTAGTCTCATAAAACTTTGTATTTCTGTGGTATCAGTTGCAACTTTTCTTTAATTTTTGGTTTTATTTATTTGAACCCTCTCTTTATTTTTCTTGTCATATCTAGCTAAAGGTTTGACAATTTTGTTTATCTTTTCAAAGAACCAGCTCTTACTTTCATTGATCTTTTCTACTGTTTTTGTTGTTTGTCTCTATTTCACTTATTTCCATTCTGATCTTTACTATTTCCTTCCTTCTAATGTTGGGCTTCATTTGTTCCTTTTCTAGTTCCTTGAGGTGTAATGTTAAATTGTTTATTTGAGATTTTTCTTGTTTCTTGAGGCAGGCCTGTATTGCTAGGAACTTCTTTCAAGAACAGCTTTTGCTGCATCTCCTAAATTTTGGTATGCCATATTTCTGCTTTCATTTGTCTCTAGGTATTTTTTTTTAATTTATTCTTTGATTTCATTGATGACCCAGTGGTTGTTCAGTAGCATGTTGTTTAATCTTCACACATTTGTGTTTTTTTCCAGTTTTCTTCTTTAGTTGATTTTTAGTTTCATACCATTGTAGTCAGAACAGATGCTTGAAAAGATTTCTTTTTTAATTTATTCAGACTTGTTTTGTGGCCTAGCGTATGATCTATCCTGGGGAATCGCCCATGTGCACCTGAAAGGAATGTGTATTCTGTTGCTTTTTATTTGTTTGTTTCAGAGAGGGGGAAAGTGTGTGCACACACAAGTGGGGGAGGAGCAGAGTTAGAGGGAGAGAGAGAGAGAGAATCTTAAGCAGGCTCCACATTCAGTGCAGAGCCCAATGTGGGCTCAATCTCATGACCCTGAGATTATGATCTGAGCCAAAATCAAGAGTCAGACACTTAACTGAATCACCTGGGTGCCCCTATTGTGTTGCTTTTGAATGGGATGTTCTGTATATATCTATTAAGTATTTCTAATTTAATGTATTGTTTAAGGCCAGTGTTTTCTTATTGATTTTTCTGTCTGGATGATTTATCCACTGATGCTAGTCAGGTGTTGAAGTCCGCTGTTATTACTGTATTGCTTTTGATGCCCCCCTTTATGTCTGTTAATATTTGCTTTATTTATTTTGGTGCTCCTATGTTGGGAGCATATATATTTATAAATGTTATATCTTCTTGCTGGATTGACCCCTTTATTATTATGTAATGCCTTTCTTTGTCTTTTTTGTTTTTTAAAGATTTTATTTATTTATTTGAGAGAGAGAGAATGAGAGACAGAGAGCAGGAGAGGGAGGAGGGTCAGAGGGAGAAGCAGACTCCCTGCCGAGCAGGGAGCCCGATGCGGGACTCGATCCCGGGACTCCAGGATCATGACCTGAGCCGAAGGCAGTCGCTTAACCAACTGAGCCACCCAGGCGCCCTTTCTTTGTCTTTTATTACAATCTGCTTTAAAATCTATTTCATCTAATAGGAGTATAGCTACACCAGCTTTCTCTTTTTTCCATTTGGATGTAATATCTTTTTCCACCCCTTTACTTTCAGTCTGTGTGTGTCCTTACTTCTGAAGTGAGTCTCCTATGAACAGCCTATAGATGAGTCTTATTTATTAATCCATTCAACACTATGTGTCTTTTACTTGGATTATGTAGTCCATTTACATTTAAAGTAATTATTGATAGAAATGTACTTATTGCCATTTTATTAATTGTTTTCAGGCTATTTTTGTAGTCCCTTCCTTTCCCTTCCCTTCTCTTTTAGAGTTATGTTTATATTTCTTTCTCATTTTCCTCTGTGTGCTTACTATAAGTTTTTGCTGTGTGGTTACCATGAAGTTGACATATCCATCCTATGTGTATATTTTAGGATGATAGCAACTTCCAAACTCTACATTTTTTTTAATCTCTCACCCATGTTTATGTTTTAGATGTCACATTTTACCACTTTTTATTTTATGTAGCCCTTAACTATTGTAGTTTTAATTTTACTTTTTGTTTTTTAATCTTCATACTAGCTTTATAAGTTATTTACCCACTACCCTTACTACATATTCACCTTTTCCAGTGAGATTTTTATTTTCATAGATTTTCTTGTTGTTAATTAGTGCCATTTCTTTTCAGCTTAAAAAAGTCCCTTTAACATTTCTTGTAGGGCCAGTTTAGTGGTGATGGACTCCTTTAGGTTTTGGTTATCTGAAAAACTCTTCATCTCTCCAATTCTGAATGATAACCTTACCAGGTATTCTTGGTTGGAAGTTCTTGTTGTTGTTTTCCTTTCAGCACTTTAAATATGTCATGCCATTCTCTTCTGGCCTGCAAAGTTTCTGCTGAAAAATCTGCTTACAGCCTTTCCTGGTACATAACAAGTTGCTTTTCTCTTGCTGCTTTTAAGATTCTCTTTTTATCTTTAACTTTTGACATTGTAATTATTATGTGTCTCGGTTTGGATCTCTTTGTATTCATCAAATTTGGAACTCTGTAGGATTCCTGGACTTGGATGTCTGTTTCTTTCTCTTGGTTAGAGGAATTTTCAGCCATTATTTCTTCAAATAACTTTTCTGCCCCTTTAAGTCTCTCTTCTCCTTCTAGGACAATTTGAATGTTGTTCTATTGGTCTCAAGTTATCTTCACTTTTTCAAAATTCTTCATTCCATTTGTGCTGCTCTGTCTTGGTGAACTCCAATGCTTTGTCTTCTAGCTCCTTAATCTGTTCTTCTCTTTCATCCAGTCTGTGGTTGAACCCCTGTAGTGAATTTTTCAGTTCAATTATTGTATTCCTCAGTTCTTTGACTTCTGTTTGGTACTTTATTAAAGTTTCTAGGGTTTTTTTGTTTGTTTGTTTGCTTGTTTTTTGAAGTCCTCACTGTGTTCATCCGTTTTTTTGTGTTTTGTTTTCCTGAGTTCAGTGAGCATATTTATGATGACTACTTTGAATTCTTTATCAAGCAGATTATTTATCTCCATATCATTAAGGTTTTTTTTCTTGAGGTTTGGTTTTTTCCTTCATTTGGATAATATTTCTGTTTCCTCATTTTGCTTGACTCTCTGTATTTGTTTGCATTTATTAGGTGAAATAGCTACCTCTTGCAGTCTTGAAGGAGTGGCCTTGTGCAGGTGATATGACTTCTCATTCACTTTTGTCCTAGTTCTTGTTTGTCTGTTGAACATTTATGATTCTCTAAACAGCCTGATTTATATTTGATATGTCCCCATTGTTGAGGGTGTGCCAAGACCTATCAGTGTTCTGAGGTAAGAAATCTCATTTAACACATGGCTTCAAGCTGATTGGAAGCCAGACCCTCAGGCATCATCTTTTAAAATATGAAAATATATACAGTCCTGTGGGGGTACAATCAAAACCTGCTGGCCTCCAACTTGGGAAATCTGGTAGTATCCCTTGGGCAACAATTGCAAAAATTGGGGCTGCAGATGAATGTATTTGTTCCTTTCCAGGAGGCCTTTTTGAGCTGTAGTAAAGACAAGAGAGGGTGCAAGGATGGTGTATCCCTGATTACATTCCCTAAGAGTGTCTCCATAGCCTCTAGATGTGTGGAAAACCTAAAGCCTGTCCCTCAGGCTTAAGCTCTATGATAGGTAAATAGGCCTTTTTCACAGGAAGACTAGGGAGAGGTACGTCTGTCTGCTGTATGTACAGTACCATAGGGGAGTTGGCCTGCCAAAGAACTTATCATTCTGTTTGTTTTAGTTCCTTGGAGCTCAGTAACACCAGCCGCTTGGGCCACCATAGCCAGGCAAATAAGAGGCATCCCCAAGTGGTTTTCACACACTCACTGTCTTTAGCAGAGCCACTGTAAAGTGTAGGGGACAGGGCACACTCATGGGCTAGTGAAAGACAGCAAGAAAATGTCTTGTCTGGGTGTACCCATGATCTTCAGTGATGCGGCAGGAGAGTGCCCTGTCTGTGCATGCCCAGAAGACCCAAGTTGGGGCAGGAAGATGCTGTGACCACCTGCACTTGCTAGCCCCAAGCAGGGTGCTGGGGAGTTTGAAACTGCCCTTACTGACTTGAGCAAGGGAGTGAAAAATGCCATGACCATTCACACTCCCCTACCCCAGCCAGGGAGCAGGAGATCACTACAACTATATGCATTCTCTAGCCTCAGCAAGGCAGTAAGAGGGTGCCATGCTGAAGCCTGCCTGTCTGTGCTAATGAGGTAGGTGGAGAGCACACAAATGGCATCTTCCAGCATCACATCTCCAGAGAGCCCCGCCTGTCCTCTGTCCTTCCAGCAGATACCCCTAAACTAGCAAATGAATCTCCTTCACATACATTCCAGATGCTTTTTTAATTGGTACTTTTGTGCTATATCCCAGAGCAAGTGGGACATCGTGCAAGCCCTTTAAAAAGAGAATCTCATTTTTTTATAGCACTTTGGCCATCAGTTCTGTTGGTTTTTTAAGCCAGGAAGCTTCTCTCTCTGGTGTAGACCGCAAGGGTTGGGGTGTCTGATGTGAGGTACTCACCCCTTCCTCCTCCAGGAGAATTTCCAGAGTGATGAGATCCCTCCCTATTGTGTGTCACTATACCAGGGGTGGGGATTTTGGTGAGACTGTGTCTCCACCTCTCCTACCCCTCTTGATGTGATCCTTTTATCCTGTGTAATCCAGAACCTATTCATCTAGTTTTCAGATCTATTTCAGAAGGAAATGATCCATATGTAGCTGTAGATTCACTGTGTCCATGGGAGTTCAGAATTCTTCCTGCATTGCCATCTTGGACCCCTCTTCCTGCTACTTATTTTTTTTTTTTTTTCATAAACATCACCAATCATGTCACTGTTTTCAAAAATCTATTATGTTATCCTCCATTAACTTTAAAATGAAGTACAGATTTAGTCTGGCATTCAAGGTCTTTCATAACAAGATTTCTCTTTAATCTTATACTATCATATATATAATCTGCCTCTAAACTGACCTATAAAGTGTTTCCTGGGTCCCTGTCAATGTTTTGCCAGTTGCTTTTATTTCCACTGTCTAAAATAACATCTCCTCAACTGATAAAATTTCATCATCTTTCAAGATCCAACACAAATATCTCTGCCAGAAAATCATTTATCCTGTCCATCTGAACTTCTTTTCTTCTTTTCACGGACAATAGACTTTTATTAATGACCCACTGTATGTTAGGAAGAACATTAGTTACTAGAAATACAATTGTGAATAATTTAGCAGTAGGATTTTTATTTTCCTTCAATATTTTTAAGCCCAATGAGAGGCAAAAGAGAAGCATAACAGTGTGCAAAGAATGCTATGATGGAAGATCCACAAAGTTCTATGGGGATACATAAAAAGGGAATTTGGCCCAGTCTTGAGCCATGAAAGAAGGATTCTATGAAACAGTGACATCTATGCCAAGACTGGGAATCAGAATTTACCACATGTAGGGATGATGAATAAGGATGAGGGAAGAAGGTTCCATACAGATGGAAAACATGTGTTAAGGCCCAAACATTAAAAAAAAAAAAAAAGGCACAGAATATTTGAGGAATGGAGAGAATTTTTAAATAATCTGAGCACAAAACAAATTTAAAAAGTGATGAAAGCTGACAGTGGGAGGAAGTAAAAGTTTATAACAGTTGTTATCAAACTACGATAGGAAAGTTTATCCAGTGAGAAAGTGGTGTACAGAACAAGAAAGGAGAGAGCTAATTTGAAAAAATTTAGGTCTGAGAATCTTCAGTATACTGATGGTTACTAACTCAACAGAGTATGATATGACTCAAGATTAGCATGAAGGAGTGTGAACCTAAAGCATGAAGTTGAAGAATACCAATATTTAAGGAATGGTCAAGGAGTCTAAGCAGAAATGGCCAAAAGCAGGAGGAGAAACAGAGTGTGTGATGACACATCAGGAAGAAATACGGCTGATCAATAGAACTAAATACTCCTAAGGACTTCTGTAAGATAAAGAATGAGAAGTGCCTGTTAAATTTACCCAAAAAGGAATCAATGGGAGCTCTGGAAAAACCATGTTCAGTAGAACTAAGGGGTTAGAGCAAGACCGCCCTGGGTTGAGATGTGAGTGGGAGTAAGATGGTGGCACCGCAATTGAGAGCTGTTATAGGCAGACTGGCTGTGAAGAAGTGAAAAGGACATTGGCAACTAAAGGTAAATATGGGTTGAAAAGAGGATATTTTAAGTTATGAAAGAGACAGTATATTTACATAACTACAGAGAAAGGTCCGGTAGAAAGTCGAAATTCAAAATACAGAAGAGAGGGAAAATTCTTATGAGTCTCAGAATAAAAGGTAAAGCAAGCAAAGTATTAGCCTTAAACAGGAAGCTAATTGATTATTTGTAACAACAGCAAAGGCAGGAAGTTAGGTGTGAATTCCCAGTAATGTGCAGGTTTGGGGTGCAAGGAGTGGGGAAAGTCTCTTTCTGATGACTTATATTCTCTCCAAATTTCCATTATATTTCACTTATGGCCCCTTCTAGCAGTTGATACCTGTCCCATAAGGTTTGGGTTTACTTGTTCTATATCAACCAGATTATAGATCAGTGATGTCCAAAATATATATAAAGCAAGCCACTAATGTGAACATATATGTAATTTTAAATTTTCTTGTAGCCAGATTTAAAAGGCTAAAAAAAGGAAATTATTTTTTTTTTACTTTCTGAAAAAAATGCAGTTTATTTGTTAAAGCAGTTTTGGATTCACAGAAAAATTGAGCAGAATGTACAGAGATTTCCCATATATCCCCTGCCCCCAAACATGCATAGCCTCCCCATTATCAGCATCCCCTATCGGAATGGTACCTTTGTTAGATTTAATGAACCTACATTGATATATCGGTATCACCCAAAGTCCATAGCATTTACATCAGGGTTTAAGGAGGTAATTAGTTTTAATATGTTTTATTTAACTCAATGTATACAAAATATTATCATTCAACATATAATCTACATAACAATGGACATATTTCACATTCTGGTTTTTTTGTACCACATATTTGAAACCTGATGTGTATTTAACATTATATTAAATCTCAAAATAGACCAGCCACCTTTCAAGTGCTCAGTAGGCAGATGTAGCTAGTGACTACTATATAGGACAGTACAGATAAAGATGGTAGGTACCATGAGATCAGATACTGTTACTTTCCTCTCCCTTTAATCTCTTTTGTTCACTCAATGGTTGTTGAATTGAAATTTCATAAAATGAGAACATCTATCAAAGTAGTCATAGGGCATTCAAGAATTTATTTTTTTTAAATTTTATTTATTTTTTGACAGAGACAGACAAAGAGAGCAGGAACACAAGCAGGGGGAGTGGAAGAGAGAGAAGCAGGCTTCCCACAGAGCAGGGAGCCCGATGCGGGGCTCGATTCCAGGACCCTGGGATTGTGACCTGAGCCAAAGGCAAGACGCTTAACCGACTGAGCCACCCAGGCGCCCCTCATTTAAGAATTTCTTGAAGAATACTTAATTGATCCAGTAAATAAAAATCAGCAGTGCCTATGTAGTGTTTGTCAGCTTTTCTGCCAGAAAAGTTTTTTTTTTTTTCCTCTTCAAAGACATTTGGAAAACTGAGTTTATCTTCATGAAGGGAAATGATGCTATGTGCAGTTGTGTAATATAGATGGGATTAGGAAGCTTTGTGACTAAATCAGGCTCGGTTGCTCTACCCCAGGCTTTCCAACTTATGCCTTTCCAGAAGAGATTCTGATTCAGTCAGTATACATTAATACAGAATTCATCTGATTTGATATTAGAGCAGTTTTTCTTCTTTTCAGTAAACTACCATCTCCCTCACAGGTGGATGGTTTGGATGAGTGGAGGATGCGGGGATTACAGGCTCCTTGCTACTGGCTAACGACATGCAAGAAGCAAATAAGCATCGAAGTTTCCTCTTCTCCAAGTAGTCCTTGTGCAGATGGAAGACTACTTCTCCTAGAGATAGAGACTCTGGTACTGCTAATGTGCTACATGAGTGAGTGAGTGATAGAATCATAAAATGTTGGAGTTAGCAGTGCCCTTAAAGATCATCTTACTGACACTTCTACACCCTCTTCTCCCAAGTGCTTATTTTATAAGTAAGGAAGTAGACGTACTACTGAATTTCTTCTGATACCGAAAGCAGAATTGAGGACTTGCATTGAGATTTTCCCTAGAATCACATTTTGTTTAAAAGTGTGGTCAGAGCAGACTGAATGCATGCTATACCCTACAGAATAATTCTGGGACATGTGGCTTATATATTTGCAACTGACAAAAAAAATCATTCTGACAATTCTCTTCCTCTAAATAGTTAAGCTTTGTGTATTCTTGAAGCATCAAATGTGTCCCTTTAAATGGATTCTCCCATTTATTTTAAATTTCCTAAAATAAAAAAAGATCCCCGCTATGTATGGACTTCTTTGTCAGTTCCTGCCACTGTACTCCCAGCTGTGGCTACTGAAGAGCTCCCAACAGATTGCTCAGCTTTGCCTAATTCCTGAATCATTAAGATTCAGGCCTGGTGGTATATTAGAAACTAATTCTCTACCAGCAGGAATAAGAAAATTAGTCTGTAGCCCTATGCCAGGTGTCCCTTTTCTCCCAAGGACTGCATCAGCACCAAGCTGAGCTTTCTTTCTCTAATCACTACCCTTCCCCTTCCCTGTGCATTTCCATTCTATTCTCCTGAGCTGCCTGTCCTTCAGGGCCTCTTGCAACAAACCCCAAGTCCAGGCCCAGTTGTGTAGGCCTCTAGCCCCCTTCTCACTCCTGCAGATGTCTCCCTTCAGGGTCTAGATCCTATTCCCCGCATCGTCCGTTACTGCTGCGGTCCTGCTTAAACCCAGGTGGCACTCCCTGACAGCAGGGCTCAGTACCCTCACCTACTGCTGGGTATCAAGCCAATCCCTCCTTGGCCTCCCTTATTTCTCTTTCTTTAAATCAGACCTTTTGGAAAATCCAGCCTACACCTAAAGGATTCACTGTGTTATTTTGGATCTAGCAATTTGGCCTTCAGACTCTTCCCTTGGGGTATCATCACAGCCATCCTAGGATAACTCCTCAGAGCCTAGATTTCCTTGTTTCCAGATAGTTTCCTCCTCCCAGCTCCTCTGCTGCAAGGTACAGCATGGCTCAGGCTGAAGTTAGGCAAGACTATCAAATCCTGGCCAATTCTTAGAAACAAAATAATAAATACTTGTTTGTGTTCTAGTATCTCATTTCAATGGTCACTAGGAGTCTTCCTGCAGGATTATTTTACTTTTAGTGTCTTTGATGGCTTCCTTACCAAGAAAAATCAATCATCTGTCTAATTTTAAACATCTAGTTTAAAAGGCACTATCAAAACTTTGGCTTTGGTATAGGGTCCCATAAAGATCAGAAAAGAGATTCTAATACTGTGAGTTCTGTTTATGTAGAAATTACAGATACTCAGGGTTGGTTGAGTAAGAATGGAAACACACATGTGTGGTACTACTCTTGATTTTTTTTTTTTTCTTCTGCTTTCACCTTTTTTTTTTTTTTTTCCTTTTTCTTTTGAAATGGTAGGAAGAAACCCACTGTACAAAGTCAGGATAGATTTTTTAAGGTATAGAAATCTCAATCATCAGGACTATGCACACTGGAACACACCCTGACATCATGTATTAGCCTGCAGAGACTTCATCATATATTAGGCTGCAGCAAAGAATGTGTTTATATAGCCATCTTGAAAATTGTCAGACAATATATCACTTGAAGGCTGTCATATAAAGTAAAACATTAAGAAGAATATTTATGGGTTTTTTGTGCTGTCCTAGTATTACAACTCCAATAAATCATTCTGCAGCATGTACCCCTCTTTCCTTTCTGCCTTTGTAAAAGTTGTGCAGTCGAACAGTTGGTTGGAACTTGGAAAGTCACAACTTCATAGAAACCTGAATTGGAGAGTGGTGATTAAAATGCCATCCTGGTGGGATGTTACTCCCTAGCCTGTGAGCACCAACCTGCACATTTCCCCTGTGTACGCTTTGCACGCTCCTTGCATGAAATTAAAACTAGTTTGTTATGGGGAGATGGCTGCATAATATAAAAAGCATTCCAATTCCCAAATAGCCCTAGAAAACTGCAAATTAAAAAGATATCAAGTGGTACCAGTCATTTTGACAATGTACTGACATTGAACAGTTAGAGATGTCACTCTAGTAGTTTGGGTTTAAGAAGTGTTGTTAAGTAAGTAAAGAGTTTATGTTAGAGCAGCTGTGAAGTGCTCTTGCCCTTTTGGGTGTTTTCTAGGTCTGTGTTGATTCCTGTGTCAGGCTCCATGCTGCCCTTGCTGAGTGGTAGGAAGTCTAAGCAAAAGTCAGCAGCTTTCATTTTGACAGACACCACCTTTTCAGGAGCAATAAAATAGTGAATAGTATTTCTTGGTGCAGTTTCTGACATTCCATCCATGTGAGCAATATTGTTGACTTGGCATTCAAAAGTAGTTTTTTTATGTTTTACGTTTTACTTTAAATATAATGTGAGGTTCCTGGGGGGTACTCATTCAGCCAGAGATGCTAATGTATTCACAACTTAGAAGGAAGAGAGAAGGAAATAGAGTTGGGTTTTGAGCACCATTAATATTCAATCCAGAGCTTTCACAATAGGGACCCCTGGCCGACATGACAGGCAGATGCGTGGGGCAGCCACGAATTCCAGAGGGGAGAGTGCTACTCAGGTCCCCATCTTCATCTGCATTTTGTCTCTGTACAGTAAGCCTTGCAAAAGAGAAACTGGTAAGTACCTCTAGGCTTTCATTTTCTTTCTCTTCCATGTGTAGTTATTCATTTTTAAGGGATGGGAACTGATGTCCTTCTCTCATTTGAAAATCTCATATCTTTTCATCAAGGCTGCTAGTAATAACGTACAAAATGCAAAATGCTACCACAGGACTAAAAGAAAGAAATTAGCACCACATGTAAAAGCTAGCTAAATATGACACAAATTTTCATATCTTATATTTTACTCTATTGTTTAAGAAGCCATACATAAATAAATAGAATTTTTCTGAAATGTCATGAACGAACATTGTGAAATTCAAGCTACAGGCTTGCAATGAAGACCTAGTATGACTAATCCATAATTCAATAGTGAGCATGGTCCATGTTTCTATGATCCTACATGAAAATTGGGCATATATTTGTAATTGTTGGTTAATATGCTCACTTCCTTTAATTCCTATTTCCTTTAATTCCCCCAAGGAATTAAAACATGTTCCTTAGGTTTCCAAATCTTCCCTATCTAAAGGTTGTTCCTTTAAAAAAAAAAAAATACCGGGCGCCTGGGTGGCTCAGTCGGTTAAGCATCTGCCTTCGGCTCAGGTCATGATCCCAGGGTCCTGGGATCGAGTCCCGCATCAGGCTCCCTGCTCGGCGAGAAGCCTGCTTCTCCCTCTCCCACTCCCCCTGCTTGTGTTCCCTCTCTCGCTGTGTCTCTCTCTGTCAAATAAACAAAATCTTTAAAAAAAAAAAAAGTACCACGTATTTCAAGCCAACTTCCTTAATTAACTTGTAAATTTAGGTAAGTGAATAATATTGATAACAATTGTCAACATTTACCTTGAAAACCAAATCAGTACAACATAATTTGCATATGTAATATAAAACTGTTCATAAAATCGGAGTTTACATGCTTTTAGTAATTTGTGTATTACTCACAAACGGCATAGAAATGGAGAGAGTGCATGTGTTACCTAGGAATGGAGCTGAAGATAAAAGGTCATTTATTTAGGGCCTCCCAACCCACAGGTCAAATTTGTGATCTTAGAGTTTTGTTTTCATTTTTGTTTACTGAGTTTGTGTTTGTAAAATAAATATCTGGTAACAACACAAGTGTTGTTACTCCCATATTATTATAGAAAATTGTGCAAAGAAGCTGGCTAAATCATTGTATCATCTCATCATCCTCAGAGTCTCCTATTAGCCTGTGAGATTCTTTTTTTTTTTTTAAGATTTTATTTATTTATTTGACAGAGAGAGACAAGAGAGAGGAAACACAAGCAGTGGGAGCAGGAGAGGGAGAAGCACAGGGAGCTGATGCAGGGCTCTATCCTAGGACCCTGGGATCATGACCTGAGCCAAAGACAGACGCTTAACAACTGAGCCCCCCAGGCGCCCCAGCCTGTGAGATTCTTGAAGACAAAGACCATGGCTATATATTCTCTGTAATGTAATGTAGTGATTGGCATATAGTAGATACTCAATGAGGTTTATTTCTTTAAGAACGCAAGCCCCTTGGCTTTGGAGTCATACAGATCTAACATCAGAAATGGGTTATGTCATATGATTCAGGTGACCTTGAGCAAGTTATTCATCGTGTATTGGTTTTAACATCTGAAAAAAAAATAAGAGAACAAAAGAGAGCTACTTCTTAAGGGAATTTTAAACTTTAAGTAAAAATAATTTACATTAAAAGAGCTGGCACATTTTCTGGGCTCAAAATATGTAACTTCTTTCTCCCCTCCCAACCCTCTACATTGATATGGTAGGAACTGGAATTCAAATCTAAAACAAGAGAAACTTGCTAATACAATTGACCCTTGAACAGCAGGTCTGGACTGTGTGGGTCCACTTATACGTGGATATATTTTGATAAATATATTGGGAATTTTTTTGGAGGTTTGTTAACAGTTTGAACAAACTTGTAGACAAACTGTGTAGCCTAAATATATATATATATATATATAAAGAAAAAGTTAGTTATTATTGTAGGAATATAATATATAATACATGTACAAAATATGTGTTAATCAACTGTTTATGTTATCAGTAAGGCATCAAGTCAACAGTAGGCTATTAGTAGTTAAGATTCTGAGGAGTCAGAAGTTATATGCAGATTTTTCACTGTGGGGGTTGGCATCCCTAATCCCTACATTGTTCAAGGGTCAACTGTACAAGGCTCTCCAATCTTTCCAGCAAACGGCCTTTCTTTCCTTTGATATATATAAGATATCAAGAGAATTTGTCTGGAATCAGGAAAAGTGAGTAGGCAGAGGAGAGGAAAGAAAGAAGGAAAAATGTTGATTTGGCCTTTGGAAATTTGATGGGTTGTTGGAGATGCTTATTTTAAAATGCCAGTGATAAGTACCGTGGATATTGGGCACAGCTGTGAAGCAGGTTGTTATGTGTCCCTGCACTACTCACTACTTTGCCTCTTCATAAATGAGTCTTGACAGTGGTGGGTGGATGTTATTCTAGCTATTTGGGCCTTTGAGGAGCTGAAAACTCTCAAGACAGTATTCTTTCTCATTTAAAATGAAAATAGCCAGGTACCTGGCTGGCTCAGCTGGAAGAGCATGTGACTCTTCATCTCAGAGTTGTGAATTCAAGACCCATGCTGGGTGTAGAGATTACTAAGAACTAAAATAAACTTGAAAAAAATAAGATGTAAATGCATAATCCAGGAGGAAAAGGTAAAAAAGTATTTTTTAAAAATATAAATAAATAAAATGAAAATAGCTTTATTTACTTTTTCTCATCATTAAGGCAATCCATACATATACAGGTATGGATTAGGTACAGGGAGAAAAAAAGATAAAATAATCGCTTATAAGACTCCTTTTCTGAGACAACCCACATTTAACACTTTGGTTTATAACATGTTTCAATATTTTTCTTTGCTAATATGGAAGAAAACTGAGCTATATGCTATAACACATTTTACTCTCTCCTTTTTCAATAAATATATTATGGAGAGGTTTCTATGTCAGCAAGAATAGACCTACATAACTATTTTTAATGGCTACATAGAATTCTATTGTATATTAAAATCATTATTTGTTTTTTTTTTAAGATTTTATTTATTTATTTGAGAGAGAGAGAGCACATGAGAGGGGGGAGGGTCAGAGGGAGAAGCAGACTCCCCGCTGAGTGGGGAGCCCGATGCGGGACTCGATCCTGGGACTCCAGGATCATGACCTGAGCCGAAGGCAGTTGCTTAACCAACTGAGCCACCCAGGTGCCCAAAATCATTATTTGTTTAATCACCTCCTTATTAATGAACATTCTGGTTATTTCAAGTTTTACATTCTTGTAAACAATGCTTGTAAATCTTAAAAATACGATTTTGATATTAATTGATTATATTTTGTTATATAATTTTGGATTACATTCTCAGTGGAATTGTTGGTTATGAGTGAGTACAAATTTGGGGGTCGCCTGGGTGGCTCGGTTGGTTAAGCATGTGACTCTTGATTTCGGCTCAGGTAATGTTCTCTGGGTTATGAGATTAAGCTCCATATCCCGTTCTGCATTGGCTGTGGAGCCTGCTTAAGATTCTCCCTCTCCCTCTGCCCCTCCCACCCCCACCCTGTTGTTCTTGCTCTCTCTCTCTAAAAAAAAAAAAGAAAAAAAAAGACAGTACAAATTTTAAATTATGATTCATTTTGCCAGACTGCCCAATGTTTCAGCCATTTTTCCTTTCCACTAGGGGAATGCTTAATAGATCCAGGTGCTGACATATATACATGGTAATAATGAAACACTCTTTGGTGTTTGTGAAATGTTTTCATATTCAGTGAATCATTTGGCCCTTGTAACTATCTTGTGAGGTAGGCAGGGCAGCTATAATATACACTTGAGTAAATTGAGGCAAGCTAGTACATGTACTTCCTTGATGGTCCGACAAATGCTGCTTGAAGTTTGTCTTTCATTATCATCTCTTCATGGAAGTAGAATGATAGTTTAGTATATTTATAGTTCAGATCTATTATTTAAAAATCTGTGATCTCTGCTAAAGGGAAATAGCGGGTGCCAATTGGCCTTTCATTTGCATGTCATTTGCATCTAGTGTTTTGGGTGTCATTTTTACAGATATCCTCTTAGTCCTTACTAGAAAAAAAAACAACCAAAAAACACTTTTTTGGGTAAAAGTAACACTCAGACTTAAGTCCCATGCTGTTGAGGTACTTAATTACTGAGAAAGAAGGGCTGAAGCTTCTTGGTGAAATTTATTCCTAGTTATATTATTCTTCCTGGTGCAATTGTAAATGGGATTGCTTTATTAACTTCTTTCTGCTACTTTGTTATTAGTGTATAGAAATGCAACAGATTTTTGTATATTAATTTTTTCTCCTGCAACTTTACTGAATTCACTTATTCTAAAATAAGTCAGAGATGAAAAGGATAGCATAGGGAATATAGTCAATAAAATTTTAATAATGTTGTATGATGACAGATGGTAATTATACTTATCCTGGTGAGCATTGTGTAATGTATAGAATTGTCAAATCACTATGTTGTGCAACGGAAACTTTTATAACATTGTGTATCAACTATACTTGAATAATAGAAAAGAAAAGAAAAGAAAGAAAAGAGAAGCTGAACCATGCAATGCCACTTTGCCTCTGTAGGCCAACTTCCCCATGGATTTTCTTACTAATAATGTCATCATTTCAAAAATGCTTATAAGACTTAATTTCCCTGTAAATACCCTGGCCTTAACCTGGATAAATAACCCTTCACTTAATACCCATTCCATAGCTGAGACAAGTCTGGAATATTCAAGCAACATCTTAGTAAGGGAACGTGAACAGAGGATGTTTTGTTGTGCTGTTACAGACATTTGAAAATCTAACATAAATCACAGGTTCTCTTACTGATTAAACTATGCATAAACACTCATGCAGGAAGTCTGTATATTAATAAAATTCATGGATTCTTTAGTGTCCATATATGGGCCACAAATAATAATCTCTGTTGGGGATAATCTGATTTGAAAAACCATATCTTACTTTCTTAGGTTACTGCTGATTTCTTTATAAAAATTTGTTCTTTCTTGAGTGTTGCTAAGTAGCTAGCACCCTCCATTATATTCCTATATACCTAGACTCTCCAAAGTACAGATCAGGAGAAGCCAACATGTATTAGTAACTAAATTCAGGCCCCCTCTCCAACAGTTGACAATTTCTTCCCTGACCTCATCTAACAATCAATGTCCTGGTTCTACACAGACATCAGAAGAACAGCCATGTTTCTATATAATACAGCCATCCTAACACGCATACAACAAAAAGAGATAAATCCATACAGAGCTTAGAGGGGGAATACCTTCCATTCCTACTCTGGTTTTCAGTTTCCCTCAACCTCTTTCTAATGTTTGATGTTGTTTCCTTTTTATTTGCTGAAAGAATTTAAAGTTCTACTTTATTGTGTTCTAAGGGATTCTAGGATTTGAAAAATTCTTCCTCTCTGTATCTTAAACAGTTGCTAGGAGACACCAGCTAAACAACCTATAAATCAATAAACCTGTGGCCTTATGTTTTGTGGAAGTAGAGGGATAGTGTGCCCCTATGGCAGGAGAAAATATACTAGAGATTGCTAAGCAAACTACTCAGAGACAAGATCTCCTAGTTCTTAGCAGAGGATGAGAGAACAGAATAATAAAGATGATTTTCTGAAGAAGGAACTTCTGAGATGAGATAGAAAACTGGGATTTGAGGCAGAACTTAAGATGAGGGTTGGTATTAAAAGAAAGAAATTGCTTTCTGTAAAACCATGTAAAATTTCACAAGGGGACGAGTGAGGTTTGAGGTTTAGAGCATCTTACGAAGATGCTTTGCAGTCCAAATTGTGGCACTGAAGAAAGGAGTGTCTCTGTCTCATTTAGCAGTTTAGCAGAACAGCTTTCCCCATTTTTTCTATGTTTAAGTCTAGTGAAAGTTTGTTTATCTTCTACCCCTCAAAAAATAAATCATGTTCACCGGGGCTTATAACATGGGTTCCCTTTTTAATGCTTCATAGTTTTAGGACAAAGCTACAGTAGGGTTTTGCTTTATTGTGTGATTTGAGTAGCAATAAAAAGACTGCCCCTCACTTTTTTGTGTTCACTCATCTGTCTATGCCTCAGTTTTCTCAATTATAGATTTTATTTCCTTGCCTATTAAAAGACTGTGACATATTAAGCACACACTATTTGGAAAGAAGGAAGGAAGGAAGGAAAGAAAAGGAAGGAACAAAGGGAGGGAGGGCAGGGGAGGAGAGGGGAGGGAGGACCCACTAAAAGATGATACTTCAGTTTTATCAGCAAATCCCTTAGAGAAATTAGTTGCTATAGTTGAGCAGGAGCCTCAGCAAGATGAATGTTTGGATGAAGGTTGAAACCCTGAGAGGGGAAATAGGTTACTTACTTCAGCAGTTTTGCCAGAGGTCAATCAGGTCAGACCTCTAAGGATCATACAAATTCAGAGAGACCAAAAAGGAAATTAAAATATCCGACTTGGGAGGCCAATTTGGACTGTTCACTTATTCCAGCACAGTATTAGTGCTTTGTAGCTCTGGTCTCCACAGGCACATTCCACCTCAGTGACCCCCTAGTTACTAACGTTTTTAAAACTCCATGCTTTTTCACTAATTTAGGCTCTTGAATAGCATCTTTTCCAAAACCACACTGTAGAAAACCCCAATGCCATACAAACAGTAACGACCATAGCATTTTTCCACAATCATCTTGATACAAAAGATGACTGCTTTGTCTTCCATAAAGTTTTAGTGTCAGTTCATAAAAGGCTGCCTGGGCTTGCTGATTCCCACTGACCTCAGCTTCAGGACTTACTTAACCCGCAGCCCCAGGAAATCTCCAGATTGCTCTCCAGAGTTAGGTATCAGACTATGGTGTTAAATGTTGCAGCCTTGGGAGAGAGCTGGATTCCAACTGTGATGATGCACTGTCTAACATTTTAACTTTGGCAGGTAACTTCCCCGGTCTGGGACTAAGTTGCTCCATTTGTATAAGGACGATTCATTCATTCTTATCAAGCAGTCGCTTACTAAGAACCTACTCTGTGTTGGGCACTGTGAATCTAGATAACATTTGACTTCCTTTTTGATCTGTAATCCTCAGGCTTTGTCTTTCAGCCTATAACAGGTCTCATCACTGAGTCCAGTTTGCTACTGCTGATCATAATATGGTCTTTCTATCCAGTTAAAATATTCCTTATTTCCCAATGAGTATTTGAGGTTCTATATCCAACCTTCTCAAAGACCGGATGTTCTCTATTTAATTTCTAGTCTCCCCATGATCATTACTGCCATACTCCTACCTCCTAGCCCTTGCTTATTAGCTAGTATTGGAAACTCTAATCTTGTTTGTCCTTTTTCTGTTTAAAAAGATACTTTGGCCTCTAGCTCAACGTTCTTGAGATTTGCACCCTTTTTTTTCCCCCTGTAGTTGGTCAGAGTCTTGATCCCTGAATGACCATCCTTCCTCTAATCGACCTGGCCTTACTTTCATGCCACAGACTGGCACCACTGGGGGCATACTTGGTGCTGGCTTTCCCTCAGTGGAATGATTCTGCCACATTCTAATCCCAGTTCTGACAACATCCTGATTAAATATACCAACCAAAAAATGGAAAACACTTATGGCAAATATTCAGGCAAATATAGCATACTTGGGTTGGTTTGTTCTTGCTGCTTATCTACATAGAAATGCCAAACAACAAGCACTCCCCATTCTAAAGGTAACAAACCAAAGAGAAGTGCCACATTTCTGTTTTCTCATTGTCCCCTTTTCTCTGCTTTTTTTTTTTTTTTTTTTTATTCTGTGTCAAATATCTGTGCATAGCCTTTTTAGCCTCCTAAGTACTGACTCTCTTTTGGAGCTGTGGTTTTAGAAACATGCACACATATATATGCAATTAAATGCAGGCTTTGACTTTTCGCCTGGGAAACTAGAAGGATAAGGTGAGCTAAGCTTTTAATTACAAGTACCCATTCTGGGAGGCAGGGAGTTTGAGCTTCTGACAGCTACTGCTGCTTAGCCTAATCCCATCTTTCAGGGAAGAAAAAGAAAAAGCCCACATGTATCTATCTACAAAAATGTTGACTTAATATATTCGACATTTCTTTTTATATTTGCTAAAGTAAACTCTGCTTGAAAACCAGAGAAAAAATACTACTGTTGCTGTTAAGGTAAAGGTTTAATGTACCTATGATTCTTTGATTCATCTTAGATTATTGCATTGTTCTATTTCTGTTTTCTTTAAGATTGTCTCATGATATACAGACATGCTAGTATTCTGCACTTCTATAACTGCTTTCATCCAGAATCCCAAATCTCTTTACAAACACTAATTACTGTGATCTAATGTCACTGGAAATTGTTAAATATGCTCCAAAGAGGTTAAACACTTTAAATCCCGATTTACAAATTAAAAACTAGAATGTGGAAAAGCTAAGCTGCATTTGGGGATTTAAATAGGGTTTTGGTTGAAACAACTGGAAATGACAGCTGTCAACCCAATCCTCTAATCCTTGAACTCATTTGATATCCTACACTTCTTGAATTATTATACATGTAGGAAGACAGATTGCCATTGTGAATTCAGACCCTGAAGATCTTTTTTTTTTCTCTCCAAATAATATATAACACCTAAAAATATCATTGTGGAGTTGTGCCATCTCTCCAGGTCAAACTTTAAGATACTTCTTTCTTATGGAAGTCATGTTTCTTAAACCATGGATTGTAATCAGTGAAATTATTTGTTACTTCTTTAGCAATTTCCAGACAGCTGCTAACTGGATTCAGTTTTGTAAGTTTAAAAAAAGAGATACACATACACACACATATAAGTATGTGTATATGTCTGGGTGTGTATAGGTACGTGCATATATCATATGTATTCATATATGTCATATAAATATATACACACAGAGAAAATAAGACAAAAATATTCCCACTTAAGATCTTGATGTAAGGGACTAGTAGATGAGAATTTCTTATGTGTTATGCAACCATGTGTCAATATATTTCTAGCATTGCCTTCTTATTTCTAAAGACTTCTCTGTATTTAGAGTTTTGGTGAAGCAGGAAGACATAACATCTATACACACGAGCCCATAGTCTAACTTCATCCCAGTATTACCTTATTGTTTTCCTCTCAGCAAGAGGTGCTGCAGAGGCCAAACTCTAAGTAGGTATACATAGACTAGAAAGGGTGTCTAAACAGTGTGACTGATCTGAGAATAGGTAAGGGGTGGCAAGGATTTTTTTAGGACTTTCCTAGGCTTGAAGTAAATAGATATGCCATTAGGAGATGTCTAAGTAGATATTTGGAGAATGAGAGTAAGAACATGAGGTATGTTTGGCTGTGTATAGATGGGGAAGTTAAAAGGCTGCCAATGGCACAAATATTGTGTGAGATTGCAAAGAAACCTTGCCAGTGCAATGTGCAAATGGTGCCTCATTTCCTCCTGAGCATTAGATCTTTTGTGTCTGAATCCATGGGACATGTTTTCCTACCTGGATGTAAATCGAACAATATTTTTAGATGGAAGTGGGTGACATTAGGTAGAAGACATAATGGTTGGTCACGCTTAAGAGGCCAGTAAAACAATTTATTTAGGTACCAGAACACTCTTTATGCTTGTCAAATAATTGGAACAATTCATTTCCTATTCATGAACATCCTTTTATTAGAATCTTTTATTGATTTTTAAGTCTTATCAAGTATCCTTCCAGCATAAAGTGATGACTATAACCTAATATCTCTCTAACAACAATGATTTCCCTCAAAATTTCCTTTGGGTTAAAAGATGATCTCAGACTTCATGATCTCAAATTCCACGTGTAGAATGCTATTCTGTAGGCTGAACTGATTCCTGCCCTAGTCTAATATGAGGAAAATCCTAAAAGGTTTGTTCCAATTCTATGCTAAGTTTTGTCACATGATTACAGGCATAAATATCCCCAAGCCTGGAATGTGTGGACTCCAGTGTTCAGGTTTTCTGGATTGTGTCTAATAATTGGATGATTTGGACATAGATTATATGTGAGAATTAACATGAGTTTGAGTTATGTATGGCTTATGTCTGTATTTATATATACACATCTCCGTGTATTTATCTTTATTATAGGAGCTAATGAAAGTAAAGTACATAAGAGTCCCTGGCCCACTGTAACTCTTCAGTAACTATCACTGCAGTTTTTGTTACTGTTGTTTCATTTGTCATTTTATTGTAGTCGTCATGTGACATAAAAACCTTCACAGGGAGGTATGAACTGCAATTGAAGAATACCTGCATGCTTAGCAACCCTTAATATTGGCGTATCACACACCAACAGACACACCCTAACTAACTCGTTCCCAGACAACAGTGCTTCATCTCACTTCAAATCTTGGCATCTTCCACTCTAGAAGATCCCTTCGTGACTGATAGCTCTGTTTCTCAGTCTGTCTCCTGGGAAGGAGCTATAGGGCATTCAGAATGTGAGCCAATATGTATGACCCTCTAGTGATCTTTGAGTAACCAGTCTCTGTGGAAGGTACATTTTTAGTCTGGCCAGTTATTAGCAGGATTCAGAGAGTCCAGGCTACCAATGACTCTCACTGGGGGCTTTTTCTTTGGCTTGACGAAGCCCAAAGGATTCCCACAAGCTGGCCCTGGAGATTCTGGTACTGTCTCACAGCTGCAGGTCCACATGAAAGCAGGCCCATGTCTCAAGTTACCCACTTTCTGACTGATGCCTAGGGGAAATGAAATTATATCTGGTGTGGAACTCAGCTTTGTACCAGAATGAATTCTGAGTCATATTCCATAAGCCCAGAGTTGTTTTCTATTATCACACACGGGAATAACTTTCCTATCTTGTCACCGCCTATACAGCATCTTCTCTAATTTTTCTCATGACTGCAATTCATCTCTCCAGTCTCCAAACTACCTTAAGACCTGCTACCATCATCATCTGTCCTAAGAATGTGTATTGTTAACAGATTACATCTGCCAGATTCCTTAGCTCTCCACCAATTAATAGTGTTTCATGGCTATTTAGATCATGAACTTTGGAATCAATCCAACTCACTTCACATCTCTTCTCTAATTTGCTGGTGGTTGATATTGGGCAGATTATTTAACCTCTCTGAGTCTTCCTTTCATTGCTTGTAAAATGGTGATATTAATAACCGCAATTTAAGGAGTTTCTATGAGGACTGAAAATAATGGTATATGTAAAGTGCTTGGCACTAGCTAGCAGTTGTTTGATTATATGAGATGAGTATGCAGAACACTTAATGTAATATTTTGGCATGGATAGGCACTCAATAACTCTGAGCTAAATATGTGCTTTAGGCCTTTTTTCCTTAGTCCCTTCTTCAACCTTTCTCTCCCTCTTCTAGGCTCTTTAGGATAGAAGAATGAGGGATCATCTCTGTCTTCTCTTCCAGCTGTTGGGGGCAGGAAAGTGTCAGGTTAGAAAGAAGAGAAGTATAAACAAATTATTATAGGAATTCTGAGGAGGGAGAAACTGATTCTGACTAGGGAGGGAGGTGTCAAAGAGGCTTCATACTACAGGTAACATTTGAGGTGACTCTTGAACGACTAAATGTGATTGCTTAATGACAAAAAAAAAAAGAAAGAGGAAGACAAGAAATGTGATCACAGTCAAATACATTTGACATACTATAACTTGTCAGGTAGTAAGAGTGAGGTCAGCAAAGCAGCGACTATGTGCTGAGACTGTGGGTATAAGGGAAGCATTTGTTCAGAAGGATTTGGTTAAATATTCATTTACTGTTTCTTTCTTGACTCTGGAAGAGACCTCAAAGTCAGCAAGCAGAAGCCTAGCAGTTAAATTCATATTTTTGTTGTTGTTTTTAGGCATTTATAGAATCTGTTATGACATGGATTTTTCTCTCAAGAGGTACATTTTTCTAAGGCAGAGATAAGGTGGTTTGCAGTCTTATTTTCAAGGCACCCCACCCCAGTCCCTCACCACAAAAACAAATCTATCCACATTCAATATATTTGTTGAATCATAAATGAAAATAACAATGAAAGCATAAACATTCCTCTTTCCAAATATTAATCATGACTAACCAAAAGTTGTTTGGGTTTTTTAAAGACATAACTAAGAAAAAACAAATCCTTCTTGACAATACAGTTGCTTGTGCTTGCACAAATGCCATTTCAAAGAGCATTATAAGAGCCACAGCAGTTGGTGTGAGAGAGGAGAGATTAGCAGGACTCCATTCCAGGAAAATCGTTATGGTGATCACTTATCACTTGTCATTACATATAAATCCTATTGGTCTTTTTGCCTCAGTTTCAGCTTGGACTTAACTTACACTTGAGAAATCACTCTTTATCTTCTCCTCTTCTAGAATTTACTTTATTCATCTGACTGGCTGCCAATTTGCCCTGACTATCCTATCACCTCCCTTCGGCTTCTCTCTCATTCTCTTCCCTAAAGCCAAAAGAAATAATAGTTTTGCACTTATATGTTTGACAGCACATACACTATTATGTTGAACAGGATACCTTATATGATGCAAGGCATAAACAAGGTACTCGGGATAGCCTGCAGTAAACAAAATGTCATTGAATCACTCCTAAAAATGTTGTATTGATAGAATATTTAGAAATTCTGTAATCAATCATCTATCCTCCCCAAAATTTGTACTTGGATTTTGGAATAAAACTCTAACCTGGATATTATCTTAGGAAACAGATGTTGTCCCTTTCCTTTTTCATTATTTTCTTGCTCCCATACGTACCTTTTAAAGTATATATATATATATACTCTTGCCATACTCTCAAAATTGATTCCTTTTTTGGCTATCATGTACAGGTTTTTCTCCCTATATATAACTATTCCACCCCATACGCACATCTATTCCTTAATGGAACTTTGGCCTGTAAAATAGCTGTAGGAGAAAAAAATCTCCATATTCAACATCAAGTTCAGCATTGGACATATAATGAGATCTCATTGTTGATTAAATGAATAAATGAATGAATGAAAATTAATAGCCAGGGATGCTGGGACCTATGAAAAGTGGAATTACAATAGAGTCTCTACTCTTCTTATATCCTTTATACATACTATATAGCAATAACCTTTTTTTTTTTAGCAGTGTCTTAAAGATACTACTAAATTATTTTCATTAATGCATTAGTAAGTTTACCAGTACAGACATAGGAATAAACCTAGAATTTCAGGACAAAGTGAATAAACTGCTACGGACCATTGAACTTACTTTCAAAATGGCTACAGAATACAGTTTTATATTTGAAACACAACTACCACTGCTTCATTAAAATATATATATATAAACACATACACACACACATATATATATCTATAGATAGATAGATAGATAGATAGATAGATAGATAGATAGATAGATAGATAATCTCCCATTGAGATGCACCCCTAGCTCTCTAGGTACTATCACTGACAAAGGCCATATTCTTTCATAAAGTTCTGCAGCAGAAAGTTTCCTGTGCTAGTTTGCCCCAGAGAGCTGTAATTCCACCTTTCAGCTAAGGAATTATCCCCTGATCAAAATATTAAGAGGAGCGGCACTAGCTCCTATGATCAGGTCTTAACAGCTTAGCCTAGATCTATTTAGAATAACCTGGGATTTCCTTCCAACCAGGGAAGACAAGAGACAAACTTCAGTGGGTAGATGTATGAAAAGACAGGTTAAGGGTTTTGTATTTAAGTACAAATGGACCAGAATCAAACTTGAAGGCAGGCCTGGATGTGGAAATGCACACTCAGCGTTGGTTAGATCAGTGGATGATGGGCTTGGTGACCCAAAGGGTGAAGAAGGCCTGGAATGGATGGAGTTATGAAGATACCCATTTTGTCTAGGGCTGAACATAAACACTTCAGTCAGGTGAATTACACTTGTACTGTACATATTAATAAGATAAATATGTTCTCACTGCAAATGATAGCTTGTTGAAAATGAATAATATCTTCTTCTAGGCAGTAATTTATACTGATTTACTATTAAGACAGCATTCCTGAGTAAGTGTGATTTGTATCCTACATGACAGATAATCTTCCCTTTCTGTCTCTAAGAATATACATAGCACTCTTTACAAAAATAGAGTCAAATAGAGCAGGACTTCTGAAATCTTTGAGATCTCTGCTAATATTTAATGCTTCCTTAATTGAAATAAACTTAGTACTCTTTTTCAATTCTGATGATTTTTTCTTAATATTTTCTAACCACCTAAAATAAAGAAGCCTTTTAAACCATGTTAGGAGGAATAATTTTACTTTGTTATGGAACTTTTATCATAACCTTGATGTCAAATGACAGGTAATTATTATTTTTTTTTTAAAGATTTTATTTATTCATTTGAGACACAGAGATACAGAGAGAGAGAGCGCATGAGCAGTGGGAGAGGCAGAGGGAGAGGGAGAAGCAGACTCCTGGCTGAGCCAGGAGCCCGATGTGGGGCTCGATCCCAGGACCCTGGGATCATAACCTGAGCTGAAGGCAGACGCTTAACCATCTGAGCCACCCAGGCGCCCCATGACAGGTAATTATTGAGCATCTAGTGTATACCTGGGCATTGGCTAAATCACACTTTGTAATTTACCAGCTTTAAGTAGGCAAAAAGTAAAGACCAGAGAATAGTCTACTTATTTTATAATAAATATAGAATGACTACAGAAAAGAGCTCTATTAAACAATTCATAATTAGAGCACCAGTGATGGCCCTTTGTAATGGTGTAATGATTCTTATGCGTAGGTCGCTTCTGCTTTTTGGCGGTCCTGCAATCACATTCCACTTTTGCCCTAAGAGTTTCCTTATCTTTTTTCAATATCCTTAATGTACACACTGCTTTCTACACAATCAGACCATTATTGGTCAGACTTTCCATGACCCATCCTCTCTCCTTAACCCACCCTCCACCCTCTGCTCAGTATTATTTTATTTCCCACATACCCAAACACATGTTTTCTCCTTGTACTCATTTAGGTCTTTCTTGGCTCTTGTCCCCAAGAGCCCCAGGGTTCTATCATTTCTTTTTTCTTTTAATATTTTATTTATTTATTTGAGAGAGAGAGAGAGAGGGCATGAGCAGGGGAGTGGGGGAGAGCCAGAGGGAGAAGCAGACTCCCTCCTTGCTCAGCTCAGCCGGGAGCCTGACGTGGGGCTTGATCCCAAGACTCTGGGATCATGACCTGAGCCAAAGACAGATGCTTAACCGACTGAGCCACCCAGGTGTCCCTATCATTTCATTAATGACATCAAACCACAAGACTAAGAAGTCCATGAGGTTAGAAGTTCCTGTTTTAAATATTTTCCCATCCCTTTGTCTTCAGATTGGGCTGTGCTTTTTTTCTTCATTTATTCTAAATTAAACTCTTTAGGCATGGATTTTACAAGAATTCCTCTGCTTCCTAAATCCCTAAATCTACTTTCTTTCCCAAATCTATAAGCCAAGTGTTACTTGTCAGGTCATTGATTCTGGCTTGAGAGCGGAGAAAGGAAAAGCCACCCACCAGATAACGTTCTGTTCCACTTTATCCCTTTGTGAAAAAAGACGTATCTTGTGTCAGATTTTTTTAAAGTAGAACTGTTCCTAAGGATAAAGACTTGGAAAGAAAGTGAACTTCTTAGAAGAATTATGCCACATGAAAGATGCCACCAAGTGCATTTTTGATGGGCTTATAATGCATGTGCTAGAACTTTTCATCACAGTTCACAATAATTGGCATGAAAAATCAAATCAATGACTCTAGCTAAAGTAGATTCATTATTAAAATATATAAAGCTGGGGTGCCTGGGTGGCTCGGTTGGTTAACTGTCTACCTTCAGCTCAGGCAGGTTATGATGCCAGAATCCTAGGATCAAGCCCTGAGTCAGGCTCCCTGCTCAGTGGGGTGTCTGCTTCTCTCCCTCTCCCTCTGCCCCTCCCCCCTGTTTGTGCACTCTCCCCCCCTTCTCTCTCAAATAAATAAATAAAATCTTAATATATTATAAAATACCATTACATTTATCAAATGAAATAATGCAAGTACAGCTCAGATCAGTGCTGGGCACATAGAAAAAACTTAGTAAATGTTAGCTTTCCTTCTCATTTTCATAGATGCGGCTTTTCTACACCCTCAGTGTCTGTGTGTGTGTGTGTGTGTATTTAAAATATACCTAAGTATTTGTTTGTGAGGTATTATAGTAATTTTTCTTGAAATCTGAGGATACTTAATGACCAGCATATGATATGACTTTATGAATTTCTTCAAACTTAGAGGTGCAGATCAGTACATTATGACCTAGATTGCATTAAAATAAAACTATGTAATGGGTACATTACATGAATGAAATATGTAATGGGTAGCGATAAGGCCCATACATTCAGTTCCTGTAATGCACAATAATTTCCAGTACAATTCTGACTTAGAAGCTAGTAGATATAGACCTTTCTTCTACATGCTTTTTGACTTTAGAATTAAGGACAGCCACAGATAGAACTTACATTAGCGTAGTGCTTGGCAAGTCACTCAGCCCAGCCCTCTTTTTGGTAAGCTTCCTTCTAATTTTAAACTGTTCAAAATTATATGTTTCAGCAACTACTTCTTGCCTCCTACTATATTTACAGAGTTTCTAATTCAATCCTTACAACTTCTAGGCTAGCATTTATTTTTGGTTGTTGAATAAACTAGAAGGCTATGAAATAATTGCTTTTGTTTAGATGCTTTCACAGCATTTCTATAAAATGTTTTCATAATACCCTTTACCTTCTTTATCAAATCCCAGTTTCATATCTTTATCTTTGAAATCTATCATCTCCCTAAGAGCGGCGCTTTCCTTTATTTTAATCTCTATATTTGTTTTGCCCATTTATTTTGCTCATTATGAAGTAGAACTAAGGTTACAATAGCACACTTCTTGCTAAGTTCTCAAAGAAAAAACATGGATTAGCTACACTGCAAGAGTCAGAATTTAATTTAGAGAATTAAAATAATACATAATTATTTATAAAAGAAAGCTCTAAATAGACTTCAATGTACTTTCTATTAAGATCCAAAATGTTTTATTTCACTAAAATTAGCATTATTATATTATTCTTTTATGAACATAAATACAACTTGGATGAATTTAAAAAATAAAACACATTTTCTCAGTAGCCCCACATGCTTCACAACTTCCTAATTCATTAGAACACAATTAACAGGTCTCTTACAACACTGAATACCATCACATGCCAGGCTATGGTGAAGCAATGTGGTTCTCTAACTAGAATACTTGCAACTGTGTATGAATTTAGCTTATTCAAACTTATAGACTTTGACTACTACCTGACTCAAACTTTTGCAAAACTCTAGATGTCCCATTATTAATTCCATTTTTATATACTTATATTTTCATTTATCCCGTCTGTTCCTTGGCCATGCATTCTAACTTTTCCAGATTTCATGACTTACTTAAGGCTTAAATGAAATTATTTATGTTGAAGTAATATTTACTGAACAAATATATTTCAAAAATTTATTATATACAGCACTGTTCTAGATATTGGGAATGAAGAAGTTTAAGTAAAAAGTCCCTGCTCTCACTAATAAGCACTTATTCTACTTAGGGGAGATAATTGGTAAAAACTAAATAGATAAATTATATAGTAAGTAGGATGGTGTTAACTGCTGCAGAGAAAAATAAAGCAACTAAGAGGAATGGGGATTCTGATGGTGGTGGTGTTGTATAGATGTGTGTGTGTGAAGTGTATGTGTGTGAAGTTATTTTTACTAGGGTTGGCAGGAAAGGTTTTATGATAAGATGACATTTGGGCAGACACTAAAGGAAGCAGTGGAAAAAAAACTGTGAAGCTCTGGAGATGGGTTTTCTACAAGAAGAGAACAGCAGGTATGAAGGCCCTGGGGGTGAGTCTGGTTGGTATGTTCAAGGAAAGTAAGGAGGCCAGGGTGTCTGAAACAGAGTGAAGGAAGGGAGTATGGTAAGAGATGAGGTCTGAAAGTAACAGGGGGGGTCTGAGGGAAGGAAGATTATGTTCGGACCTCTAAGGCTTTTGTATACATGCTGACTTTCTTATAGGACTACATGATCTCCTTTGTTGTTTTTTTAATTATTATTATTTTCTTTCTTGTAACTTAATGAAACAAATTTACCACAATAAAATGCACTAGTCTTAAATTTTCAGCACTAGGAGTCTTGACAATTACATAGTTGTGTATATCCATGTAACCAGTGCCCCCAATAAAATAGAGAACATTCATATCACACCAAGAAGTTCCCTCATGCCCTTTCCATTCAGTTCTTCCTTTTTTTTTTTGTTCTTGAACTTACATAAATAGAACCATATAGAACATATAGTATGTACCCTTTTGTGTCTGGCATCTCTTGCTCAACATAATGTCTATGAGAGCCATACTTGTTGTTACATAAATTAATAGTCCATTTCGTTTTATTGCTGTATAGCATTCTAATGTTTATTTGTTTATATTTTTTATGCATCCCTTTTCCTGTTGATGTAATTTGGGCTGTTTCCAGTTTGTGCTTGTTATGAGTAAGGTTGCTATGATGTCTTTTTGAGGATGTATGCTTTTATGTATTTGGAGTATATACCTAGCTGGGCCATAGAGTAGATGCATGTTCAACTTTATAGTAAACTTACAAACAGTTTTCCAAAGTGTTTTTCATTTTATACTCCCACTAACATTGTATAAGGGCTGTGGTTGTTTTCCACTGATATTGCTAGTAATTTTTTTTTATTTTATTTATACAAGTGGGCGTGAAATGGCTTTTGTTGTTTTAATTTGCATTTCTCTTTCGGCTAATGATGATGAACACCATTCCTGCATTTAGTGATCATTCCTATATCTTCCTTGTGACATGCTGGTTCATGGGCTTTCTCTGTTTTGTAAATGAGTCTCTTGTCTTTGTATTGTTGATTTGTGGAAATTCTTTGTATATGTACTCACAAAAGTACTTTTTTCAGATATATATATACATATATATATATATATGTATATATATAGTCTAAATATTTTTCCCAGTGTGTAGTTTGCCTATTTCATTTTCTTAATGGAAATCTTTTGATAAACATAAATTTTTACTTTTGATGAAATCTCATTAATCATTTTTGTTCTTTTCAGATCAGTACGTTATATGTTTTGTTTAATATGTTTTCACAAGTTCACTAAGCTATTTTCTATTTTCATCTAAAAGTTTTATAATATTAGCTTTTACATTCAGTTTATGATGTACCTCATATAAATTTTTGTATATAAAGTGAAGTAGGGATTGAGGAGGGTTTTTGTTTTTTTGTTTTGTTTTGTTTTCCATAGAGATCATATCTTTCTAGACTTTCCTTTCCCCATGTTGTTAGCTCAGTGTTTTGGTTGAACATCAGTTGATCATATATGCCTTACACTTTAAAAAGACTACCAGTTCCTGTGTTGACAATATGCCCTGGGAGATACAGGAAGGGAAGAAGCAAAGTTAACTCTTAAAAGACTTTTGAAATATTCTGAGTGATAAGCTTGGACAATAATGGCAGCAGATCTAATTTTGGACATGTTTTGAAGGCAAAACAAGATTTGTTAATAGACTGGATGTGGTTTGTGAGAGAAGAGACGACATCAAGGACACTACAAGTTTTTTGACCTGAGAAAAACAGTAAAAATATGGAGAGATAAAGTTGCTATTTATTAAGATGAGGAAGACTCTAAACAGTGGCAAAATCTAGAGATATACCTATGCCTGGACATGCTCATAGATGTGAACACTAATCATTACATTTTTTAAAAAACATTTGTGATTTGACCATTAGGTAAGTTTTTTTTTTTCCTTTTTACTTTTCCTCAGGAATCTTTATGGTCATCTAGATTCTTAGATCCAACTGCCTACTAGGTAGGAATGCATTCAAGTACCTCAAGATCGCTATGATTAAAACCAGATGAAACAACTAACCCCACCCTTGCTCTCTGCAATTTTTTTATTGGCTGGATGATGTTTAAGTCAAACAAAAATTGGAATTATTCCAGATGCTTAGCTTCCCTCTCCCTTACTATTATATCTAAATCTTATAATTTACCAAGCCCTAGAAAAAATAGAAAAATTAAAAATATATGAGAAAAAATAACCTTCATTTATATTTCCCTTATAGGTCTTGCCTAAGAATTTTTGAGACCACATTCATAAAAATCCACACTAACTTCTACCCCCTTGGTTTTGCTCACTAAGAAAGTCTGGCTCTGCTGAAGAGTAGTAAATGCAGCACATATTTGGATGGCCTGAGTTAGAATCAGAACTTGGTTAGAATTATTTTTCTACTTCTTCCTAGCTGTAGGACCCTGAGACAAATTAGGAACTGTCTTTGTAAAATGAAGATAACATTGGTAATGACCTCAGATTAAGTTAGGAACTATGCTTCCCAGTCTAGGGCAATATTCCTCCCAGGGGTATTAGGAAATGTTGAAACCATATTTAATTGTACAGCTGCAGGAATGAGGAGAGGGGAGTACTACTGGCATCTAGTGGAGGTAGAGACCAGGCTGCTGCTGAATATTTTATAATATACAAAGAATTACTCAGTTCAGAATGCCAATAATGTCAAAGTTGTGAAACCCTGGTTTAGATCTATAATTATATTTGGTAAAACATATTTATTTTATTTTTATTTTTTTTATTTTACTTATTTTATGTATATATCTTCCCCATTAGACTATATACCCTCCATAAGGAAAGACTGAGTTGATTTTATTCACCAATATATTCCCACTGCCTAGACTAGTGCTTGTACATAGTAGATGCTCAATAGAAAAGTTGATTGATTTCCATATATTTTATTCATGTGTCTGTTTCTCCACTGGATTGCACCCTCACTGAGGGCAAACCAACTATATTTCCATCAGTGGGCAGCAGCATAAAGCAGAGTGCCTGACATATGGCAGATGAGCCATAATATTTTTTCAGATAATGAAAAACTATGCAGATTCTCCGTAATTTGAAAGAGGATGAAATGTGAAGTTAACACATACTCTTTTCTCTTCCAAAAATCTTCTTCTAATGCAATTTTTTTCTACATTCTTAGACCAAACAAACAGCCCACAGGAGTAATTTGTGTGTAGTATAATTAGTCCAAGACTAAAAGATTTTGTTTTAGGGCAGAAAAGAAAAATAATTTTATTTCTCTATAAAATAATACTTTTCAGTCTAATTAGTCACATCTAAACAATAGAAGGAGGTGGTATTTTAAGTTTCAGAGAAGGCGATCTCTTTCTCAGTGATCTTTTTCATGCTAAGAATTCATAATTTAGGAGTAACGATAAACATACAGATAATCATAATATGATGAGAAAGAAAAGAGACTATGCCGTTGAGTTCTCAATGCCTAAAATATTGCCTGGTTTAGAGTAGGTACTGGCTAGCTGAAATTAAAAGAACCTGGTATAAGCCTGACAATAATAAAGTTCAATAAATGGCCGCTTTAACTTTTCTCCTAATGGGTGAGAACTCAATGTGTATAAGCTTTTTGTGTATATATCCTTAGCATTTCTACCAGGTCTTTCATAAAGGACCTGGTTATGTTTACTGGGATATTAAGGGATCACCATGGTTTTAACTTTAATTTTTTTATTTTTAATTTTTTTAAAATTTTATTTTATTTTATTATGTTATGTTAGTCACCATACAATACATCATTAGTTTTTGATGTAGTGATCCATGATCCATTGTTTTCTTATAACACCCAGTGCTCCATGCAGTACCTGCCCTCCTTAATACCCATCACCGAGCTAACCCATCCCCCCACCCCCCTCCCCTCTAAAACCCTCAGTTTGTTTCTCAGAGTCCATAGTCTCTCATGGTTTGTCTCTCCCTCCGATTTCCCCCCCTTCATTTTTCCCTTCCTTCTTCTAATGTCCTCCATGCTATTCCTTATGTTCCACAAATAAGTGAAACCATATGATAATTGACTTTCTCTGCTTGACTTATTTCACTTAGCATAATCTCCTCCATGTTTTGAAGCTTTGCTGAGGATCAGTATGAATTCTGGGGAGGAAAGACAATGAAAGGAAATATACTTTCATTGGTTTTCTCCCCATATTCTCATAGATAAACACTATCCTTATCCAAACTAGACCAACTTTAATTGCCAGACCCTATCCCTTGGGGCTTCAGCTCCATATATTCTCTCCTCATGAAATTATTTTCCTCTCTCCTCACCTATCAAAATCCCACTTGCCTCTTACTATCCAACCCAAAAGTTACTTCTGCCATGAAGCCCAGTAGATCTCTCCCTCCTTGAACATCAATAGCATTCCATACTCCACTCTTTTTGAAGGTAGTCACAATGTACAGCCCACACTTAAAAAGTGGGGAGTTATACTCTACCTCCTTAAGGGTAGAGTATCTAAATACTATTTGGAATTGCTCTACATGGGAAATTTCAGGGCTCTCCCAGAGAAGCAGAACCAGTAGGAGATAGATAGATGATAGATAGATAGATAGATAGATAGATAGATAGATAGATAGATATGATTTACATGCTTCTGGAGGCTGGCAAATCTAAAATCTGTGTAGAGTAGGTTAACACATTAGATATTCTAGAGCTGATGCTCCAGTCCAGAGAATCCAGACGTGGAACAACTTCTTCCAAGAAATGCTAGTTTTGCTCTCAAGGTCCTTCAACTGATGGGATTATCATCATCCAATCCATTATTATCATTGGAATATATTATCAATAATAATCTCTTTTGCTTAAAGCCAACTAATTGTAGATGTTAACCATATCTATAAAATATCTGCATAGCAGCACCTAGATTAGTGTTTAACTGAATAACTGGGCATTATGGCTTGACCAAGTTGACATAGAAAATTAACCATCAAAATCTTGTCTCTCTTATTTATTTATTGAATTATTTATTTATATCAGCATGGATTCGTGGACATTTCTTTTATACATTTGGTTATAATCCAACACTATTTTGTTTATGATATATCTCAAATTGTTCCAGCTTTGACCAATGGTAGCTTTTTCAGTTTGCTAGTGTGTGCCTTTGACATAATCTCACCATTTGTGTGTGCATGTGTACATGTGTGTGTGTCCATATGTGTGAGTATTTAGCACCTTCTTACTTTTAGGCACTACAAGATGCTTATCTTACATATTCCCTGCCCCAGTCCTAGGATTAGCCATTTATCCAAGGAGCCCTGGTTCCTTTTATTGGACAGTGTTATTAAAAACCAGATTTAGATGTTAGATGTGCCTGTTGTTATTGGAATGTATTGTTTCTAACCCTCTCAACTCACAGAGCAAGGAAATATATGTGTATCTACTAACCCATACACACACACACACACACACACCTATAGGTATTTCTATATGCTTCCACCTTAATCCATTACTACATGGATCATCCTAGCTTCTGACCCTAGCTTATCTGGAGACCCCCCACCCCCGACTCAAACAGTAAGAAAGCTGGCTTCTACAATCTATCATCGACTTACTAATTTCAATTCCATTATACTTATATAGTGGTTTGAGAATTGTTAACCTGTACCCCCATGGGAAGCAACTTTATCAACTTCCAAAGTAAGGTCATCACCTTTTCCCCAACCCTCTTCAGTGAGGTTGTTTCATACATTTGTAATACAGTTAGATTATTTTTTTTCACATTCTTTATTCCATCTGGGATCCTTAACCTTATAAATGATTTTTTAAGAATTTACATACATTAAAGTTCACTGTTTGTGCTACAAAGTTCTGTGACTTTTAATAAATTCATAGTGCCATGTATCCATTGTTACAGTATCATACAGAATAGTTTCATCACCCTAAAAAAAACAAAAACAAAAAACATGCTTCACCTATTCACCTCCCTGCCCCATCCTGGAATCCCTGGGAACCACTGATCTTTTTACTGTTTCTATAGTTTTGCCTTTTCCAGAATATTACATAACTGGAATTATACATTATGTAACCTTTCAGTTAAGCTTCTTTCACTTCACATTATGCATTTAACATTCATCCATTTCTTTTTGTGACTTTATTATGCATTCCTTTTTATGGCTGAATAATATTCCCTTGTGTGACCATAATACGGTTTTGTTTGTTTTTAACCTATTCACTTACTGAAGCAATATCTTTTGCATCTAATTTTGGGCACAGTGATATTTGATCAATAAAAGAATGGAGTATGGGATCGAGTGAGCATAACAGTGTCTTTAGAACTTGAAGATTTAGAAAAGGGGAAGAACTTAACTCCTTTTATTTATTTTAACCTTCACTTCCTTCATGCTTATTCCTTCCTTTCCATCACCATGCCTACTTAACTGAGAATTTATTTCCAGCTGTTCATCAGTGAGGAGTGTAGCTTTTGAAGCTAAAAGAAAATTTTGTAGAATTGTTATACATAGCCTGAAATTAATCTGAAATTCAAGAACAAAAAAGGATACATTATCATACCCTTTGCACGGAGAATGTATGGACAAAGCTCATTGACATAAAAAGGAAAAATGAACCAAACATATAGCCATCATGAATAATTGCAAGAAGATTACAATTATTATATTTTAAGATGCTACAATTAAAATCCCCATTTCCGGACTCTCATGGACCAGGACTTTAAAATACGAAAGTTGAAATAGATGGACAGGAGATAAAACACAGAAAGATGCTAATTATATCTAAGCATTTATCTTTAACAGGAAATTGATGAAAATTGCACATACTGTGTTTTTTTGTTTGTTAATTCTGTGCTCAGAGAGCCTTAAAATCTCTCCAGGTTGGAAGGCAATACCCTTTATATATTGGAAACAGAATTTGTATTGGGGCACCATCTCTGAAGCAGGAAAGAAAACATACCATCCTCACTGAAGCATGCCAATTCCAAGGCTGATTCACATTCCAAATTGAGTTGTTTTGCCTTTTTTAGCTTTCCTTTGAATCTGTTTCCAAGCTATAATCTGTAGACAACTGTTCGCCCACATACCTGTGGTTAGGCATTGTGAGACAGCTTTACCTTTATTCCATATTAAATGTAAAAATTACTTTAATGCAGCACTGAAGTAAAAATGCTGTAGGCACTCCAGAAAATAAAAGCCAGAAATTTCTAACTTAATGGTCCTGCAGAACAAAAATCTCAGCTTCATTGTGTGTCCTATGCATTATCAAAATGTACATTTGACATAAAGCTGAAAGATAAATAAGATAAACCACTTTCATCTTACTACTTATTATGAAGGATTTGAAAAAATATATCAAGGGCAAGCCAGGGTCTTACTCTTTCCACGGTTTTGCTGGTGTGTATCTCTCTGGGCAGGGAGTTCTTAAGTCAGATTTCCGAAATGAGCACAGGAGGAAGGCAGAGATGAGAACTTTGCTCAAATGTACAATCTGGTTGAATGTGTCTTTTTCAGTTGTATAAATTATCGATATACTTTGTAGTAATTTTTAATACTTTTTTTTAATTGTGGAAGGTACTTTCATTGATCAACAATTGTTTATTGAAAGCCTACTTTGGTGGTGTCTGGCTGGCTCAATAAGTAGAGCATGCAACTCTTGATCTTGGGGTTCTGAGTTCAAGCCCCACAGTGGGTGTAGAGATTACTTAAGAAATAAAATCTTAAAAAATAAAATAAAAAAAAAAGAAAATGAAAAGAAAGCCTACTTTGGCCATGAAATACTGATAAATCCTGTACAGACACCAAAATTCTAGGTAGATAGGCCAGATGTAGTACTTACTTGGAGAAAATAGACTTATAAGATGTTAACAATAAGACAAGATATGATTAAGTGTCTGATAAATAGTACAGACCAGTTGTTCCCATGAAAAAGACAGTGGTAACATTGCACGAGAAAATAACAGGATCTCCTGGAACTATTGGTACAGTCAGAATATCATTAAGAACTCAGAACAGAAAAAACACCACCACCAAAAAAACCAAAACAAAACAGAAAAAACAACCTCAGAAAAGAGAGAGAGAGCATCATGTACCAGAGTATTTAAGAAGGCATCAAAAAGAAGGCAACTAAACCAAGGTATTATTAGATTGTGATTCATAACAAAGCCCACCAAAACTTAGTGGTTTAAAACAACTAATGTATTTAGTTTGTGACTTTGTGGATGGCAGGTGATTGTTCTAGTCCAGGCTGGTTTTGCTGATTTCTACGGGGTTTTTCATGCATATGTGAGCAGCCGGTGGTTTGGCTGATGGCTGGTAATTCAGGATGGCCTCATTCCCGTGTCCATTGATTTTATACTGTCAGCCAAGGTATTCCTCCATTATGCTAGCTTAGGCTCATTAATATTGTGAGCTCAAGATTCCCAGTGCAACAAGAGTGGGCAAGCCTTAATGCAAAACCACTTTTCAAGTCTCTGCTCAAGTTATGTGTGCTATTGTCCCATTGGCCAAAGCTAGTCAAAAGACAAACTGGAGAAATAGATGACACATTTTGACCGAAAGAACTACAATTTCACTTTGCAAAGTGGTATTCAGGTGAGGATGGGGAAAGTCTATGGCCCTTTTTTTCAGTATAACACAGTATATCAAGCAGTGATCAAAGATGTAGCTTCAGTGGAGTAGAGTTAATGTTGAAAAGAAATGAAGAAACATAGTTGTTTGCCCTTGAATGAGCCACTGCAGGGTTTTGCTAGGGAATGAAGAGATGATTAGATTAACATTTTATGAATATTAATCTAAAAGTTGGGTTGACTATAGTTTGGAGGAGAGAGAATTTAGAGAAACATTCAATGCTTGTGAAAGCAGCTAGCAGTATCTGGCACCTATCGGTTGCTTACTAAATGATCCCTGTAACTTAATCTGAATCCAGATGTGAAGTAATTAGGGCATGCACTCTGGTAATGGTATGAATGTGATGCAAGTGCCAGATGTAAGAAACAATTTTGAATGAATTATTAGCATGCCTTGATTACTGATAGACTTGGGGGTTAGGGGAGAGAAGTAGAAGGAAATTAAAAAGAAAAAGATATCTTCAAGGTTTCAATCCTTGATGACAGAGGAAGATTGGTAATATATTAACAGATACAGAGAAGGAAGGAAGAATTCACTGGAATACATTTTTGTTTAGACACATTAAATTTTAGTGGATGGCAGCATATCCCATTGATCATGTTCAGTGGGGCATTGGAAATATGAGTGCAAAGCTTGAGAAAGAGTCGGGGATATATGAATAAATAAATATTATTTTCCATCTTCTACATAAGGATGATTAGAAAATGTAATAGTTGGATGAGGTACTCGAGACAGAATACAGAGAGAAAAACAGAGCATGGAGATAATCATTGGAGGAAAAAAAGAGAAAAGAAATCCGAAAATGATTATTCAAAAAAAAAAAAAAAACAGAGGGAGGAGTGGTCAAAGGATTGGGGTTTGGGGGTGGGGAACCATGTCATATAATGTCAGAGAGGGCAAAATAGGGAAGAGCACAAAAACAATTTCCTGAGTTTTTATCAGGAGTATTAGAAAATAGAAATTAAATTTTGTAGTTTCAATAGGAACAACAGTAACAGACAAAAGAGGTTGGCATGAGGTTGTCAGCAATGCAAAAGAGCAGTCTAGAAAGATAACTGAGGCCAAACTCCCACTTGCAAGATACCTCTCCTGGATCAAGGAGAAGATCTAATCACTAACCTGTGTTTCAGTTCATCAACTTTGCTTATAATTGCACCATTTGAAACAGAGCAATTTGACATGATGAAAAGAAAATTTTCTGACCCAGGCAGATACATGGGCAGAGTCAATATTTTCTTCATTCATTTTCTTCTCATTTTCTGCTTTTTAAAATGATACCAAAGTTTGTTATTTACTAATGTTGCATGTATGTCCAATGTCTGCTCAGCCACTTGTTGATTATGAGTTACAAAGTCAGTGAAAGCAGATAGATTGTTAGGGCTTACTGTTTATGCTGTGGTCATCGTGAATAAGGTCCCTTAGAGTTGCACAACACAAAATGCATGTGACCACTTATGACAGCTTACGATGGAAGGAAGTCATCTCTGAATGATTTACACTCTATTGTGGAGGAAAGGCAGGCAGAAAGAAACACACACATACACACAGCCATTGGAAGATCCCAAAATATTGATTTTACAGAAAGATCAGGCGAAGGAATCAGCGACAGAGAGTTGTGCAAGAGATTCTGGGATGTTTTTGTTTGGAGGAGAGTAAGTAAAGAAGATACCCTGAAAGAAAGCTCATGTTAGAGAGAAGTAGATGACAAGGTCAGAAAACCAAATATGTGGGTCTCCCAATACCAGATTCCATAGTTTGGATATCATCCCTAGGCTATATAGAAATTTGAGGGATAGGAACATTTTCAGAAGAACTCAGAGTGAAGGGAAGCAGTTAGGGGATGCTTTCAGACAGAATAATTACCTTTTTTTTTAATCTTGAGAGTTTTACACATATATACATTTATACAGTTTATACATATATACATATAGAGAGAGTTTTATACTTATATACAGCATAAACTCATCTGCTTAGCCTGGGTAAGAATGCTGAGATGAAGTAGATCTAGGTGATATGTGCTTCACATTTATTTTACAATTTATTTCTGAATTCCTAGGGACATCTTGTAAATTGAATATTTTTCACATGAATCCTTGTTTTTCATCTTTGTAATGTAAGAAAACTTAAGTACATACATTGTGCAAAACTCAACAGTTATTAAAAATGAATTGACAGTGATCAGTGCCCAGCATATTGTCCTAGCATATTCTTATTCTTCTACTTCAGATTACATGATGTAAGTTAAGACTGTCATAATCTTGTTGACTTGTTTAATTTGAAAAGCAGAGTTGTCATTGAATTGATATGAATGAATCAATAGCTAATCAGTTTAAATAGCAATTATTACTGAACATATTTATGGGAACTTAATTACTGTACAGTAGTGCCATGTCAAGTGTGAAAAAGCATTAAAATATACTAGAATGTGTCAACAGGCAATGTCAGAAAGTGCAACGGACTATGAACCCATTAAACTTTTATATTTTTATGCACTTTACTTGGACAAATCATCAAATCTCAGTGATATCTTGCAAAATATGCAAATTAGTAATATTGCACTTCCAAGCAAGCCACGACACATTCTTGGCCTATTTGTACATTCACTGTATTTAACACAACTTACCATCAGGGTTGCTGTTGTTGAGTACAGATTCGAGAGTATTTCATCTAAAATTCTGGTGATGATCTAGGCAGGTGGTGAAAACTATACCTATTTAAGCAATTCCATCTACATCAATCTTATTTCCTTGCCATATTTTGTACTTCATAAGCTAGTTTATTTTATTAGACAAACTTGCCTTAGAAAATAGGAACAACACACATGAGACAATGGAAAGGCAAATGTTCATGCAAAGGTTTGGAACTCTGTAGAGTGTTTAGCATGGCTGGGAAAGATTGGGTCTGAAGACTGAAATGGGGGCTCTGTGAGCAATGAAGAGAAGAAGAAAGTTCCTGTAGTAAAGATTATGAAAGTAATGCAAGGAGAAATATCCCTACTTCAGAGTTCTGAAATGATTTTAGAATCAGAAATCACAAGCATAGTCATGGTAAGAAGGAAACACGAGAGATGTTTTCACAGCTCTCGGTTTTATCTCTCTCTCTCCTGTGTCTCAGATGCAGACAGACACACATACCCCAAACAATGTGAGGATGCACACACTCCCAGACACACCCACATACAGAAAAGTACACATCCTCTTTTCTTTATAATTAAAGGCCAAAAAACCTTATTGCTACTCTTCTCTTTTCACTACCCCTCTCCCCAGAGTCTTCTGTTGACCTTTTATTAAAAACTCCATGCCAGGGATGCCTGGGTGGCTCAGTCGGTTAAGCAGCTGCCTTCGGCCTGGGGCCATGATCCCAGGGCCCTGGGATCAAGTCCCACATTGGGCTCCTTGCTCAGCAGGGAGCCTGCTTCTCCTTCTCTCTCCCTCTCCTTGTGCTCTCTCTGTCAAATAAATAAAATCTTTAAAAAAAACTCCATTCCAAATCCAGATCATCAGTTAGGAGGGAAAAAAGTCTTCTTCTATTAAATAGAATCTTTGTCTCCTATTTTGAATCAAAGGTGAAATAGGAAATAAAAGCAATCTGTTTCTTTAAATCATATTTTTATATTATAGTCCTGAGAGCTTATTGACAAGAACACTTGTGTCTTGAGGGCATTTATTTTGCATCCATTCTCTCCATAGTTTCTATAAGAGGTATGATATTTCTATATATTTCCGCCCTAATTAAAATGGTGCTTAGAAAATGGGAGGAGGAGTATGGAAAAGGTAAGGAAAGTTCATTTTAATCAGAAAATAAAATTTTAGGGCGCCTGGGTGGTTCAGATGGTTAAGCGTCTGCCTTCGGCTCAGGTCATGATCTCAGGGTCCTGGGATCGAGTCCCTCATCGGGCTCTCTGCTCCTTGGGAGCCTGCTTCTCCCTCTGCCTCTCTCTCTCTCTCTCTGTCTCTCATGAATAAATAAATAAAATCTTTAAAAAAAAAAAAGAAAAGAAAATTTTAAAAGGGAAACAAATTGACTTGGCAAGAGAGGCAAAAATCAGAACACTTGGTGATTAGGAAAGCCAGAAGGAAATAAAATAAGGTATATAAGTTTTGGCCAAAAGCTAAAGGGCAACTTTGACTGATGCAGGTTTTCTCTGTTCGTGTCTCAGCTGCTCCGATGTTCACTCAGAGGTTTCATATCTTTTTTATTCCTCTAAAAAAAAAAAGAACAACCTCTTGATGGATTGATCGCTGGGACAATTGCACATGTAATACAAAATGCTTCTCTCCAAAGTTTGAGCATTCTAGGGCCATGGAGATGCAAATGGTTGGGGATTACTGGCTCACAGTCAAAGTTAAATTCCCCCAGGCTCCTGAAAAATGGAAATTTACACCATCTGATCTGTACACTCAGTTTTTGGGAAAATATATACAATTCTGTGTCTATGTGCTCACATGATCTGTAACCCAAGAGTTTAGCTTATCATGTATTCCCCCCTTGACTCAAACATTTCCAAGATCCAGGCTTATAGTAACACTGTAGGGACAAGGATGTATTAGTTCTACTAACATCCTTACACACACACACACACACACACACACACATAAAAGGGAAGGAATTGTGAGAGAGTGCAATCACCAAGTTGGCAGTACTCAGAGTCTTAACTTTTAGAGTTACTGGACAAATACAAAAGTTTCTTTAAAATTTTCTTCCATCAAAAATATATATAATGATACCACATAAATATTCGTGTTGAAATATGTGATCAGATAAGTAAAGAAAAAAGAAAAGCATTCTGCTAAATTCAAAGAAAATGTGTTCCAGAGACTGGAGGATATTATAAATAACATTTCTTTTACTATTTTGCACTGACAAAGTGAAGAGTAGGGCTTAAGTAGCTGGCTATTGAAAGTTGTTGATGATAAAGCTCTGAATTGTCCATGCTAACTCTCTAATGAATCAGATTCCCTGGAAAATCGTTATTTTCTTTCTTCCACTTTACCCTAAAGATCTGATTCTTGTGTTTTGTCCATTTCATAGATAAGCATCTCATTCAAAGGAAAACAAGCTGACCTTAAAAATTGCAGCCTTGTTGGAATCAGTCTCCACTGAAAGGAGCTACTGCTGTCTCTGAGATCAAAAGTAGAACATGAAATCCATACAGGCTCATTAAAATCCTAGACTTCTTCAGGACCATCTGTAATGATGACAAGTAGTAATCAATGTGATTGCAATGTATACTTAATGTTTCTTATATCAACACATGCATACATGTAGCATGGTTTAGAAAGTTTGGAAGTATTTCAAGACTATTTTGCTCTCAAAATTTCATGGTTTCTATTACGCGACATAATTGAAACACATGATGATCTAGGTAGGAGAGGAGAAGCTGCTATTGTGACTTTTTCCCCATTGTGGGCTTTTTGGGTTTCAGCAGCCCAACACTCTAAGGCCCCAATGTGATACCCCGAGATACTAAACATAAGCCAAACCACTATCTAGTGTTAACACCCAGAGATGATACACTAGCAAATGTTTCCTCTGGGAAGCCTCTGAGGATCCCAATTACTCTGAATCAAGAGAGAAGTCAGTCAGGCTTGAAGTAAGGGGCTTGCATTTAAAATCAGCAGAAAAGGAAAAGTGTGATGAACGGATGAAGTTTCTTGGCTTGTCAGAGCTGCTAAAAACTATTACTGTCAAACTTACCACTTCCTTTCTACCCCTCATTCTTTACGGTATTGATATGAAATACAATCAGATCCATTCTTCATCTTGCTGCAGGAACATGAGGTTGTTTATTGACAGTCTCTAAATTTCAATCCGAGATGTTATTTTTCAAGATAGAATTCTGGAGAAGCCCCTATGTCCCTCCTTATTCAGCATTTAAACCCAGAAGGTGGTTCCCAGGGAAAAGGGGAAAAAAAGGAATGTCTACAGCTGTTTGCTGCCAAGGGACTTAATGAAAGATTGCAGGTACAACATCCTCTTTAATTGAATTTCAGCTTGTTTCACACATGGGAGTCCAGTTGTCACAAGGGAATTCTAAACGAACACGTCGTCCTTCATGGCTATGGAGGCCAGTGTAGTGGAGGATGAGAAGAGCATTATTCACGGAGATTGTCCATGCCTCCTTAGAAGGGGTCAGATGCCTGGAGTCCTAGAGCAGGGAAGCACTGGAGCTTTGCTTCCAGGATGCATTTGAGAACCTAGCACACCAAATGTTACTCATTCTTTAAACAGCACTCCTAGTGACTGTAGTAAGAAAGTGTATGCATTAAGGAGGGCACGTAGCCTGGGTGGCTCAGATGGTTAAGCCTCTGCCTTCGGCTCAGGTCACGATCCCAGAGTCCTGGGATCGAGTCCCGCTTCGGGCTCCCTGCTCAGTGGGGAGCCTGCTTCTCCCTCTGCCGCTGCCTCTCTCTATCTCTCTCTCTGACTCTCATGAATAAGTAAAACATTAAAAAAAAAAAAAAAAAAAAAAGGAGGGCCCGTGATGTGATGAGTGCCTGGTGTTATACGCAACTGATAAATTACTGAACTCTACCTCTGAAACTAATGATGTACTGTAAGTTGGCTATTTGAATTTAAATTTAAAAAAAGAAAGTGTATGGACATTCCGAGTAAATAATTTCTTCCCTGGCTTCTAAAACCAGCTGTCCATCAGTATCTTTAACATATTTAGATATCTTTGGTCAAGTAACATTATTATAGATTGTTTTCATTTTTTAATAATGAAAAAATTTTTAACTATGATAGAAAACATATAACGTAGAATTTACCATTTTTACCATTTTTAAAGGTACAGTTCAGTAGTGTTAAATATGTTCACACTGCTGTATAACAGATTTCTAGAACTTTTTTTGTCTTCCAAAATTGAAATTCTGTACCCATTGAACAACAACTTCCCACATCCCTCTACCTCCAGTCCCTGGCAACCACCACTCTGTTTTGTTTCCATGAGTTTGACTATTTTCAATGCCTCGGGTAAGATGAGTCATGTATTTGTCCATGTTTTTTGTTTTTATCCAAGTAGTTGACATATAGTTAACACTGGCTTAGCATTAATTCCACAAAAAGTGAGTTATACTGTTGTAGCAACTATAGTAAGTCCTAAGAAAGAAGTACCAGTCCTCATGAAACTCGCAATCTAGTGGAGGAAACTAATATTTGAATAGTCCCTACAGTGCAGTGCCATGTATACCATAACAGCGATATGTACACATAGTAATAGCACTTCAATTAACAATCTTAAATGTTTTTGCCAAGATACTTTCTACCATGATTCCGAATCAGAAAATTTCTCTCACATTTTCATATTCTCACCACAGGTCTTATTCCCTGAAAACTAAGATCATATTTATATCTTTCTATTAAAAGTCCAAGACTGCTTTTAATTTTCTACTCTTTATGTATTGATCAATAGTCATAAGTATTGTTTGTCACTTTTTAGTGTTGGAGAATCACAGTGAAAAGCACCCCCCATTCTACTTTCTCTATCAACTCTGCAGTTCTTTGTTCTAGCTGGTGTTATGTGAGCATTTTTCTTCATTCTCTTAAGATTTCATGTCTTCTGCCAGGCATTCTTCCCCACTCTTTGAGAAGTACTGTATAGTTTCTAGAAATCCCTCTTTTTGGTATTAAAAGTTGCTTCTTGACATTTTTTTCCTTTGAAACAACCATAGATTAATCTTCACTTTAAATAGCTACATTCAAAAATCTCTTCCAGAATACTAACCTTTAAATGTAGATGGAGATGCACTTGTACCCATAATTGCTACTCAGATTTTTAAATCATAGAGCTGAGGATCTTGAAGGAACACTCAACATGATTGGCATCAATGCTCTAATTTTGAAAATGAGGAAAATGAATCCTAGGAATAGGAAATGACTTATCCAAGGTCAAAGTCTCTAAAGATACATTCTAGGTTTCTTCTGGCTCAACCATTTGTTCCCACTTGGATCAACAGTGTGGGTAGCAAATGGTGAGTTTGATGAGTCTTGGGAGGCACAGCATCACCCCTTGTATAAGTGCTCTGGGAAAATAATAAACCTCTCAATCAGCCTTGGCAATGTACATAAAGATGGTTCTGTAAGTGATTGTGCTCATATCTTCCTCCTAAGGTCTGTGATAAGATGCCTTGAATTTATTAGTGCCAATAAATCCTCTTTAATATAATGTGGCTCATGGGAAGTAGCTGCTTCTTCAATTGCTATGAGAAGAGACATATAATAGCTTTATTTTAGGTTAATACAGATTTTTTTTCCTATTGTCTATGTCATGTTCTTCCTCTAAAACACTGAATCTCCTTTACCCATTCATTCATCATTCCACAAGAGACCACTGAGCTCCTGATGCATTTCTGCCATTTCATTTGGCATTGGGCATAAAACAGTGAATAAGATAGACTTGGTCTCTACCTTTATGTCTCTGCTTTCAGAACTGTCTAGCAAGATTATTTGTGTTTTCTACCTGTATTGTTTCTTCTAGAAAGCCTTAGGGATTCCTTGTTTTTTTTTTTTAAATAAATGTAAGTTTAGACGAATATTCCTCAAGCTTTTTTTACTGTGGCCATGCATAATTGGGCTATCACATGTAAGAAAACTAATGTGACAGAGACCTTGTAAGACACTGAAATAAGTTCCTTGTCCATTTCCTAAGATTGCATATTAAACCAAAGTTCTCTGCTCTAGAAATTACCAGTGTGAATTGTAAAGGTCAGTTGTTTGTTTGTTTGTTTGTTTCCCCCTAGACCTGTTCACTTGTGGGGTACTCATATATTCAGCAGTCAGAAGCTAGTTACATGGGCTGTAGGTAGTAACATGTCTATCTATGTATCCATAGTGCCTAAAACAGTGCCTGGAACATAGTAAATATTCCACAAATATTGTAGAATAAGTGAAATGAGCTTCAGAAAAGTGCTGGTTGTAGGCTGGCTAGTCATTTTTCTTTCTCACTCCCAGAACTGCCATTAACCTGAAAAGGGATTACTAATTTGTACTAATTTGCATGAACTTTGCTGTAGTTATAGCCTTGTTAAGGAGTTTGTTGTTTTGGGTTTTTTTCCCCCTACGATATTCAATAATGTTTCTTCCACATCCTACTGCTTCCTTTCCTCAGCCTCTTTTCCTAGAGGTGGTTGCCATCCTAGAAGCCCGGACATGTGCCCCAGTTGAGTGAGACCACCTCAAGGCATCTCAGCAAGACTTGCTTTGGGGCAGGAGTTGGAATTCACAAGAGAGGGCTGGGGCTTTCATAGTATAGCAAAGACCCACAATCTAGCACATATTCTCACTTTGCGTTTTATTTCTTTGCCTGGCTGATGGACTAATTTAGAAAAGGTATGAGGCAGTGAATTAAAAAAATGCATTGAATTAATTTTTTTTTTCATTTAGTAATTACTGCACTGCAGCAAACAGAGCTGGGTCTGAGTGAATGCTGACATCTAATTTTCAGGTCTTGAATTGCTTGGAGAAAAGCAAGTCTCTGTTTTCATCTACTAACTTTTCATTGTGAGGTAATTATGCAGAACAGAGTATGGTCCTGGGCGATGTTTAACATAGGCAGGTCATGACTAGACAGAAAATGGACACTTGCTTTTAGGATAGGAATAATTAAAGGCTCATAATTTTGGAAGAGCAGTGATGATGTCATTTAATAGATACATACTTGCAAGGAATTGCATGCTTAAAAGGCATGTGTTTTTCCACTTTAGATCTTTCATAAACTGTCAACCTAATTTGGAAGCAAAGCTTATTTTCTCTCTTCATCCTGTTGTTGGTGGAGCATTTCTATCTCCAAGAGAAAGACTGTGGTTTATGCCATTCTATTGATTTTGTTTATTTGTAAATGTAGATAGATATATATTCCAATAGGTTGTTTTCCTCAGGTTCCAAATGAACCAAGAAGTTGGGAAAATGAGAATCTAAATGGAAAATAGCATGGAATCATGGATTTGGAATTTTAGGGGTATAAAGAAGTTTAAAGATCATATTTTAATTCCTTTTTTATACAAACTATATACTGCAAGAGTTAGGCAAATTTAGGAAATAGTCATGATACTACCATCACTGAAGACACCAGCCACAGTACAAGGGTCCTCAAGGTTACTCTCATTTCACATCAGCTGGCTGCAAGCTCAGGGGTTCCTATAACCAGTCTTAAGTTTGATAACTTGCTAGAATAACTCACAGAACTCAAGGAGGTGTTATATTTATGATTTTAGTTTTATTATAATGCAATAATATGTTAGAACCACCCAAAGGAAGAAAGGCATAAGGAGTAATGTGAGAGGTTTCAAAACTTGAAGTTTTCATCATCCTCAGGGACACATTACCCTCCCAGCATCAACACATAGCAATACATGGAGTACGTCCCACCAAGGATGTTCACCTGAGCTCTAATGTCTAGAGTTTTTATTAAGGTTTTATTGCATAGGCATGATTAATTGAATTATTGCATTCTGTCTCTAGCCTCCCATTCCCACCTTCTGAACACCAACCATTTAATCACATGGTTGGCCTTGCTGGAGTGGCAGCCTTCATCCTGAGTCATCTTCTTAGCTATAAACTATCTAGGAACCCACTATGAGTCACCTCGTTAGCATAAACTGTCAGGCGTGGTAGAGGGGCTCACCATTAATAACAAAACACACCTATCACTCAGAAAATTCCATAGGTTTGGAGGTTGCCTCCCAGGGGCTATGACAATGGCTAAATCTCTTTTTGGGTGAAGACAAATACCTTACCACACAAATGTACACATCCCAGCTTGCTTATTTGGTTTAAGGAAGTTCAAATACATCAGAGGGAAGACCTAGGTATCAAGGAAAGATCTCCTAACTCCTTGTCCAGAATTTTCTTCCCTATGCCCCAAAATGTTTACTAGAATATGAAATCTACTCTATAGCAGCTTTTACAGGAAACTATCTTGAAAAATGCTAATTATATAAAGCAATGGAGGGGTGATTATTGATTTTAGACTTGAAGGTTTAATTTGCATACTATGACCTCCAAGTGAGAATGGGAGCCTAATAAATCAAGACAAATCTGTTAGTAAAGAGAAAGGGGTAAAAAATGGAGAGAAGGTTCTATGGAAGGTAGCTGGCTTTCTGTTTTGGGACTCAAGAGGAACAAAGCAGGATAGCATTGTTTGGGTAAAGGTTAAAAAAACGGTGGTCATGGAAATTAGGGAAGACCATTGCTTTAATGAAACTAGGGATTTTGAACAAGTGTAGTTAAAGATGAAACTAAAGAATAACATACAGTCTGTTTATCTAAGTATTAAGAAAAGAATCCACAAATATACTAGAGTTGAGTAACTGGATAGAAGACTTCAGAATTAAAGAATACGTCCATAAGAACCCTCCTCACCTTGTGTTTTTATCCATTGAATGCAGACAGTGGGTACAGTGTAAAAATACTTGCATGATTGTAGGATCTTTTCTTTCTTATTGGTTGGTTACTATAAAAGCATATATATCACATGCTAAATTTTGTGTAAGAAAAGGGAAATAATAAAATATGCATGTACCTGCTTACTTTTACAAAGGACGTATAGTAGATACAAACCAAGTAACTAAAGGAATTATTTATAATTATAAGGTATTGGCAGGGGAAACAAAGTATAAGGGGTAGGTAGGGGAGAATGTGAAACTTCTCTGATTTTTTGTACAGTTTGGACTTTTGAAAGTTTTTTGGTGTTCCTTATGTTCAAAAATATTAGAACAGGAAAAAGAAAACCAGTAACTGGCTACAGCCAGAAATAAACAATGTCACTTGTCTTTTAAATGAAGAGCATAGCTACATGTAAAGGAAAAAATAAAGAACTAATCCAAATTTTTAATATAATTATATATTTATTAAGATATAACTTACATTCAATAAAGTTCACCAGTTTTAAGTGTCCACAACTATCTTTCAAACACAGTGCCTTGACTGCATGCCCTCAATCTAGAGAGAAAAACTACAAACAAATCTTAAACTCTTATTTATCCTTTTATTTGTTTGTTTTGGGTTGTGATGTGGATATAACAGTTTTGAAAGTACTTTGTGTGCACTGTAGGACTGAACAAAAGAGTAAATGTAGTGATGTTGGGGAAGTCAGAGAATATGGAATATGGAGTGAAGGAAGGCAAAGAAGAACCTGATGAGGTTAGATTGGAATCAGAGATACAGATTTCCTGTGTTTGTTGAAAGTGCAAGAAGCAATGATGCCTCAGGAATAATGAGCATAATTAAAGCCTAGATGTTGGTTTCTAAATGTAATTATCCACTAAAAGGAACTAGGGCTATTGAGAGATATGGTTGAGTCCAGGAAGGAGGCAGGGAAGGTATAAGATGAACCTGTATTGTGGAATATTATGCAGCCATCAAAAAAACAAAATCTTGCCATTTGCAATGATGTGGATATAACTAGAGGGTATTATGCTGAGCGAAATAAGTCAATCAGAGAAAGACACGTATCATATGATTTCACTGATATGAGGAATTCTTAATCTCAGGAAACAAACTGAAGGTTGCTGGAGTGGTGGGGGGTGGGAGGGATGGGGTGGCTGGGTGATAGACATTGGGGAGGGTATGCGCTATGGTGAGCACTGTGAATTGTGTAAGACTGTTGAATCACAGACCTGTACCTCTGAAACAAATAATACATTATATGTTAAAAAAAAAAAAAAGTAGGAAGGGAAAAATGAAGGGGGGGAAATCGGAGCGGGAGACGAACCATGAGAGACTATGGACTCTGAGAAACAAACTGAGAGTTCTAGAGGGGAGGGGGGTGGGGGGATGGGTTAGCCTGGTGATGGGTATTAAAGAAGGCATGTATTGAATGGAGCACTGGGTGTTATATGCAAACAATGAATCATGGAACACTATATCAAAAAAAAAAAAAAAGATGAACCTGTATCATTTGATTGTTTAGGAGGTGCTACTGAAAAAAAAAAAAGGCAAGTGTGTTAAAAGGACAGAGGAGCCAGCTTGAAGGGACTTCTATTGTACATATCTGGAGCAATTTCAATATTTGGAAGCATAATGAATTAATAACACACTGAATAAAATAGGAATCTATGAATGCATGCTGATCAATAATAGGTAAACAAACAAATAATGGGGAGGAAAGGAAAGCTCTTCCTAACTGATGCCAACTGATCAATGTGGAGAAATAGTGAATTTGGAAAAATACTATTTGCAACAATCACAGAAAAAAATTGTTTTAGGCAAGGATTTTTAGGGAGAAAATTTTGGTGAGAAACAGAATATTTGCATAATCCCAAATCCTGCAAGGGGAAAAATAGTTATTATACAGTGAAGAAATTACACAACACTGTGACCTGGTGATCAAAATTAACATCACCAATGAGTGGCAGATGGATAAGATGCCTTTAGATAGGATACCCAAGAAGGACACGTCCCTTATATAATACTCCAACTGGGCATATATTACCTAAAATGAAATTAAGAGGAAATATCAGATGTGACAACTAAATGCAATAAATAAGCCATGAACTGCTGGATCTTCACTGAAGGAGAAATATGCTAAAAAGGGCATAATTGAGTCATTTGATAAAATTGGAATATAGGCTGTAGATTAGATAAGTATTGTTAAATTTTGTGAATTTAAAACATATATACATTTATATACATATATATTACACATGCATATATAATATATATCAATATAAAATTATTTAATGAGAGAGAACAAAAGTGGCAAAGTAATACAAATTGGTAAAACTGGGAAATGTTATACAGAGGTTCTCTATGCTAATTTTGTAAACTTCTGTAAGCTTGAAATTATTTTAAAAGAGAATTTTATTTTATTTTTAAAGATTGTATCTGTTTATTTGAGAGAGAGAGGGAGAGCAAGCATGAGAGAGAGAGAGAGAGAGCACGTGCACCAGTGGGGGGAGATGCAGAGGGAGAAGGAGAGGCAGGCTCCCCGCTGAGCAGGGAGCCAGATATGGGGCTCAATCCCAGGATCCTGGGATCATGACCCGAGCCAAAGGCAGTCACTTAACCAACTGAGCCACCCAGGCACCCCTAAAATAAAATTTTAAAAAGGAATAGAAAGGCTAAATTTCCAAGAAATGAACCCTTAAATTCTTGGCTATGGCAAAGTTAGGAAAAGTTTCTTATATCACTACCTTAAGATCCCTTTTTGAATAAACCCCTTTAAAAATCTTTCCTTTTCATATCAGACCAGCTGCCTTTCATGCATCTTGTCTCTTAATTTGTTCTTTCCTTCTAGTATGGTGTTCCTATGAGTAATGCATGTGCTTCTTCTTTTGCTTCCCTTGCATTGTTATAATCCAAGGGAGGCTCCCAAAAGAGCACAAGTGGGCATGTGTACAAATGCCTCAAGAGACTTAGGCAGATTCCCAGGTCATTCCTTCCACCAGGAACCCTTTCTCTTTCAGCTTCAAATCCAACTTTTCACTCAAGGTAAGCAACCAGATGGCTCTTTGCTTCCAACAGGCTCCAAGTAATAGGAACTCACTTTACATCTTATATAGCTGTTGAGAATTAACAATCCTGCCTGGCCAAACTACATATCACCTCACATTTGGGATGCCGCCAGCGGCTAAGAGAACTTCAGGGACATCATTTCATTGACTCTCCTATGGTCTTTGAGCAGTAGATAAGGAACAAGTATCACACGCCCCATCCTGCAGAAGAAAGAACCTACGCTCAGATCTATTATGTACACTATTCATAGGCCCAGCAGAGCCTTCTCTTCAGAAAAGAAATATTTTGCCTATTTGACAACAATGTTTTGCTTTGAAAAATCCTTTTGAAGTTGTAAGATAAAATAAGAATTAAAAGGAAACAATTAAACATATTATTATAATGCATTTAATTCATGTCACCATGGATGGAATACCCTTATAGGATATATCTGAGTCTTCATGTGTACATAGGTGTACATACGACCTCCAGGGTGTGATGCTGTGTGTGTATGTTTCAATTGTCCGCTAGACTATAATGTATTTGATTTAGCAGTGTCTCAAGTTCCTCTCAGCTCCACATTTCATTCTAGCAGGATCCTTTTTACATGAATATTATATTCTTCCCTATTATATTAGAGATCGAAAAGACAGTGGGAACACAATATAGAAAGGGGGTTCATCACCAGTATCAGTATGTTTAGTAATAACAAATTATGTTTTTCTACATACATCACTGGAGGTCTTGAACATTGTTAACTCAAATTTTTTGATTCTTCTTTTTGTTCATGACTTATTAATAATGTTGACTTTCTGTCTGCCCTCTTGACTTCACTTCCTTCTTTCACCCTTTCTTCAGCTTGATCCAGTTGCCACCCAGTTTTCTTCTAAAACACTTTGAGAGTTGTTTGAGCCTCTGTATCTTCCTGAATTTTCCTCTGTATCTGCTTTTCTTCCTTTAGGCTTAAGACTGAATCTTTGAATCCGACCCTAAGGTCTAGTCTTTCTTCCTCAACTAACAGTTACTAGATATAACAAGGATACTGTGATCTCGGAGCAACTTCAGGGTTATTTCCAAGTTGTTTAGAATGGTTATTTTAACAGGGCTTTAATACAGTGGTCCTTAAACAGTTTTCCCCTGCAGGGAAATCTTATTTTTGGCCCACAATTTTTACACTGAGATTTATTAAAGGAGTGATTATGAGATATTTGTTAATGGTGCTCAAAAGCTAATTTCCCTTTCATGTAGCACACAACCACCATGTGCATGCTGAAGCTTGAGCTCTGGGTTTTGGTAGGCAAAAATAACTGAGACAGGTTTTGGTACAATTTCCCCCTTAACATTACTCCACATAATGTAGTGTTGCATACGGCCAACCTCATACAACAGTAATTCAGGGAAATTATTGATCTTTCAGTGCTAGACATTGAACTGATTGTGTCAACCAGTTTGCCACTCTATTTGACAAACATGTATTGAGCACTAAAATGAAGAGGCATTGTTTTAGCTAGAAACTAGATGTGGGGGATACAGTGGTTAATGAAATACTGCTCTCAAGAAGCTTGGACCTCATAGGAAAAGACAAATAATACACTGAACAGACAATGAATAGGGCAGCTTCAGGTAGTAATAAATTTTATGAAGAAAAACAGCAAAAACAGAGTGTTTTGTGTGATAAAGTGAGGGATTAAGGGACTATAAGGGAAGTATTAGATTGGGTATTCAAGGAAGTTCTCTCAGAGAAAGTATCCTCTGAATTGAGAATTGGATAATAAGGGGACTGCCATGGAGAATATAAATACAAAGTCCTAGTTGGTGCATTTGAAGAACAGAAAGTAGGCCAGGGTACCGAAGGCAGCAGTGAGAGAGAAGTGCAAGGTGATGTCAGAAAGGTTGGTAGGGCCAGCATGTGTTAGACATGGTAGACTGACATGAGGATTCCTGCCATTTGTGATTTCATGCTTATTTTGCATCTATGACAAACAGATACATTGGAAGAAAGTAAGTAATTGTACAGAGGGGATGAGGCAAGGTAAGTTATTGATGTAAGAACATAGCTGTGCCATTTACTCTTAGGACAACGTGAATTTTTACTCAGGCCCTTTAGCTAAAACATCTAGAGCCACTAAAGGAGGAATTGTGGGATCATTTTGGGGAGAGTTGGGCTGGGTTTGAAGATGTTGTGTCACCATATCTGGCTCTTGATGGTCTTTCAACAGGCTAAATTCCAACAGGCTACCATACCCTTACCCCCAAGGAGTATACACTGGTAGTGGGAAGACTCCAATTTTACACAAAGACCAGAAATTGCATCTACTCTCCATTTCTTAATTAGCACAGAATGAGTTTTCCTGAAGCTTCCTCAGAGTAAAAACAGTTTACTTCAATAAAGTTTCATTCACCATGATTTTGGAGAGGAACAGTGGTAGTGTGTTAGGAAAGAAAAATTCTTCCTCTACCCTTCAAGCTCTTCTAGCTGGACTAAGAATTAAATTTATATGAGACAGATTAACAGGAGAAAAAAAAAACAACAACAACTCAGTTTTACTACATGCTCACAGAGTCCCAATAATGAAATTGAGACCTAAACAAATGACCAAGGCAGATGGTTTTTATACATTTTACACAAAGAGACAATAAATTTATAAGGAATTGACAGAAATAGATAGATGATAGATAGATGATAGGTAAGTAGATAGATAGATAGATAGATAGATAGATAGATAGATAGATAGATAGCAGATATGCCTGGGTGGCTCAGTTGGTTATTAAGCGTCTGACTCTTGATTTCAGCTCATGTCATGATCTCAGGGTCCTGAGATCAAGCTCCGTTGATAATGGAGCCTGCTTAAGATTCTCTCTCCCTCCCCCTCTGCCTTTCCCGCCAACAGTTTCTCACTCTCTCTCTCTCTCTCTCTAAAAACAAACAAGCAAAAACAAAACAAAAAAACAAACAAAAAAAAGCAGATGTTTGGGAGCTTTAATTAGTAAGGAATTCTAAGCAAAATTTGGGCTGAGGTAGTAGATTAGTGAAAAAGTAACAAGGTTTGTTTCTATAGCATTCTTGGATTTAAAATCCCTATCACTGGTGATAAGCATGTATTTTTTTTTATTTTATTTTATTTTATTTTTTTACTTCTTAGGACAGGGAGGGTACTTTCTTATATGGGAGATTTGTTTCTGGCTTTCAGGGGGCCAGAGGAGAGTCTGAGTGTCCTTGAACCAGCTGTTTCTTAAATAACTTTTATTTAAAATAATTAGTATGCCAAAATAAAATAATCAGTATGCCAAAGTGGCACATTTTGGGGTGGTGACCCTTGGCCCCTATAGTAATGATAATCCCAAATGGCAACTAATAAACAATTTCATCTATATTTGGTTCTTAACTGTATTATATTGGTTTGGCATTGAGTTTTCCTTTTTCATCATCTAGTAGCTATATCACTACTAGCCCAGTCACTTAACCTCCCCAAGTCTCATTTTCCTCTTCTGTATAAATAGAGTAATAATAGTACTTTACCTGACAGGATTGTTGTGAGAATTATATCAAGTGAGATAATATATGAAGAGCCCTCAGCACAGTGCCTTTTACCTAATGACCAGACCACACAGTTAAAGAAGTTAGCAATAATAATAACCATTCACATTTGCATAATGCTTAAACTTTACAAGACATCTTCATATACATGATGTCATTGGATGCTCACAATAAGTCTGTAAGGTTACAGTTCTTGCTCAAGTTCATGCAACTTTAAGTGGTTCAAAGCTGATTTTAAAATAAATCCCTATTCCTGAAGAGTAGGCATTTATTAGGAGGAAAAGGCAAGGGAAGGAAGAAATATGTAATGACTTAGAGCCCAACTAAGTAGTAAGGGGCTTCAGCGTAGGGTTAACATTTTTTTTATAGGTAACGTACAGAATAATGTTTTATGCATTGGTAATAAAATGATCAATCTATTTTGTGTGTTAATTAAATGTCATTAATGCAATACCTTTCATTCTCTTGGAAAAATCATGTTAAAGATTCATAGCTAAATTGTGTTCCAAATTAGATTCACACACCATTCATTAAGTGATGCAGATGATCTGGTATATTTCTATTTCAGACTTATTTTTCTGACACCCAGCCAGTTCTAGGAAACAACATGGCCCCTCTTCAACAGATATACAGCTACTTAAATGCTTCACACAGGAATGGAAGAAGGATCTAATGCCCACTTCAAATGGCACAGAGGTTTGGAATGATATCACCAGCAGAAATGTATAATTAATGTGCTTCTGTGTAGTGCTTGGAGTACTCTTAATAAACCCTGTGAGTTGTTAAGCATTCAAACTGGGATTTGGCTAATGCTCTGGAACATTCCTCTTCCAGCAAAACTGTTTTCTCTCTTAGGATAGGAATAGAGCCAAGTGGACCAGAACTGGTGCTAAATAGATTGATAGAGAAATGTCTGTGGCAGAGATATTTTCCTGTGTTACAGTTATGTTGCCTTCATTCTCATCACCCTACCTTCAGACATTTTCTCTTTTATTCAAGGAACAGGAGAGACACCATCCTTAACAGCCTTGTTATGCCTTCAGGTCAATGCCAGACATTCAAGGGTCACTGACTTACAAAGGGAAGAACCAAATCTTTTGCTGCCTCAGGCGAAATATAGGACTGGAATGGCTCTGTGATCTACCTTTGTGTTTTTTCTTAGCCTGAGTTAACCTTAGGCAAAACTGTAAAATAGTTGAAGTCTGAAGTTGATCTCTGGTTTCTACCTTTCTATACCCCATTCCTCTTGTTTAGGGTATCTCCTGTTACTTAGGGCCTACACTGCAAGATACTGTGGGGAAGATTATAGAAGATAAAGAAAGTTATAAAGCACAGTCCTTCTCCAAAGAAACTTTTGTGACTGAAATAGCTAATGATACCACTGATGCAGGCTAGCTGGGTCCAGGAACCCAGAGGGGGTCCTACAGGACCAGCCAAGAGGATCTTTGGCTTTATGTAGCATAGAAATTAAAGACAAGCCTACAGGAAGTGGGAGCAGAGTTTGGTAAAGATCTAGAGAGATTGTAGATATGGATAGAGTGTCCAAGAGCCTCAGAAAAGGAAGGGGAATAAGTTTTGTCTTTCCTTGGAGCCTAGGGTTTTTATTGAGGATGATGGTCTAGTAATCCAGTAACAAGGACCAGTGGTTGGGGGTTCTCCATAAGTCACTTATGACCAGGAGCCAGGGGTCTTGATGAGTCAGTGGTCTTGGGATTCATGACTGCCCCACCCAGTCACTCCTTAGATGTTATCTATTGTGACAAAAGACTCCAAAGAAATTGTTAACTCCTTAACCTTTATAAGGAGGACATATATTATCTGTTCTATAAGGTGTGTATAAGGGGGGGAAGGGGTATAGGTCCTAGAAGGAACAGAATCAGGAAAAGGAGAGAAAAAAAAAACAGTTTTCTTGAGGTCCCTTTGGTTTCCCTGTCTTACTATCATTTCTGGCATGGAGAAGGAGGGTCTCTTTACAATAGGAGAGTATTTTCCAAATTATATGCAGCTGACGACCACCAGCCCTGCCTAGGAGTGAGAGAAGGAAATGACCATAAATGACATGGCCTATGGTGATTTGTCTTTGAAAGAGCCACTGGGTTGACATATCATGCTGAATGTCCTTAGACCATTACTTACTTGTCTCTGGGGTAAAGTACAGGTATTATAATCAAGAATCATGGGCATGACAGAATTACCTAGCTTACAGCCCCTGACTGCTGCTCGAAATAAATGTTCTCTAATATGTGTTTATGATTTTGGTCACAAATAATAGAAAATTCTAACATAATTTGCTGTACCTCAGTTTGATTTATTTATACATTCATGTAAACTAGCTCTCTGAGCTGCTTCCCAGAATTCAATAATGTAGTTAACTTCCCCAATAGCAAATAATGGCCAAAAGGAAAGGAAACTGAGAAATATGGAGCATACTTTTCAGCTCAAGTTATAAATGAGATATAGAGTCAATAGAGTTTTCAATACTGCTCCAATGACTAGTGGGTTCACACATGCAAGAGGTCACACTGCTGAAAAGTAAGAGCATAAAACCACTAGGACTCACAGACAGTGACATCCCAGAGCTCAAACTTAAGAACCACTCACACAGTACACACACACACACACACACACACACACACACACACACACCACTTACACCCCCTACCTAGATTCCAACCTTCTTATTTCAGTCTATCTTACATGCAATTTGCATTACCTACAAGTTTGGAGTAGGCAAAATTTTCCACTACTGGTGTTGAAGTCTGGACTACATTCTTGTTTCCATTCCTCTTTGACCCAGGTGCAGTGCATTCTAGAGAAAAAACAGACCTGGAATCAGAAAACTTGAGCTTTAGTCTTGACTTAGCCTTTTATTAGCTCTGTGTCCTTTAAAACATTACTTGTCGCCTCTGAGCCTTAGTTTCTTTTACTCAGAAAAAGCAGTTAATTATAGCTTGCAAAAATATTATTAAATAAACAATCTGCAAGTATATAATGCATATCAGAAAACTCCCTATAAACTACAACTCAAATGTTTATGTAATTGTATTGAGTTTAAGTTGAATGGAATTCAGAGGCTGTTTTTGTGACTCTCTTGGCTTGTGGTAAATGTTTTCACCTGGTGATTAGAATGGTTTAATGGTATGAGAGAAAATGAATCCATGTATCAGTTCAGTGTGTTCAGCTGCAAGTAACAACAAAAAAAATTTTTTTTGTAGTGATTTTTAAAATAAGGATTTATTTTTCTCATAAATCAAGAAGGCCAGATGAAGAGGGCTGCAGCTGTTAGTTCAATATCTTATTGTTGCTATAGCTTATATATCAGCAATATTCTTAGACTTTCCTTTATGATTGTAACATGATGGCCTCAGGTCCAGATACTGGGTTCTATTCAGGCAGAAAGAAGAGTGGAGGTATGCCAGCCACAAATATACTCTCTTTCATCAGTAAAACAAAGACTTTCCCAGGAACCTCCGGCAGATAGCTACTTCCACTTCATTGACTAGAAAGAAGATACTGTGGCTACCTCTTTGTGCAAAGGGGACTGAAAGGAGTCAGTTTTCACCTATGCACAATGCTGCTCTGAGCCTAATGTGGGCTTTCTTGCAAGGTAAGGATAGAAAAAAGAAATTAGACAGTTGACTCATGGTATCTGTCACCAACTAAAACTTCAATGAAATGTTTTAAAATTGAACTATTTTCCCCAACCAAGCACCAATATTGTCTTTACCTTGAGACTTCAGTCACCAACATCCAATGATCCAAATATCCCAGCTCTCAGACAGGATGACTGCCTTTGGTGTTAAACTTGCTTTTCTAATTACTTACTCTAATTGAGGAACATTTAGCTTCTTGGCACAGAAACCATCCAAACCATGTTGTTTTCTGATATGTCTGTAACTACAGAAATCAGCAAATAGGAAGAACGAGATTAGCAAGGCTTTGACTTGTGCAAACATCTAAGTTTACCAACAGTAGCTAATTAGTAGTTGTATCTGGATAAATGATAAATGGTGAAAGCATGGCAAATTAGCAACTGTGACTCCCATGCAGGCAGCTGATTTTAGTTACATCTGTAAATATGGCAAGAACCAGTAATGTGCTTCTTACAAGTTCGGAGAAAAAGATGCATGCTGATGTGTGCATAAAAACTTTCTGGACATTTGATGGAGGTCATAGAGTCATGACCTTCATATCTCACCATGTTTACTCATGAGTTTGACAGTGCCTTTCTGTATCCATAGAGAAAAATGCAATAGCATCTATGTGGTAAGTTTATAGTACTTGTGTGCTAAGGATTCTGTTCTAGTCACATACTTTAAAAGGTGATTTCAAGGAAGAGCTAGTATTCAAAGGAGAAGGCAGTCTGGGAGGAAAAAGAAAGTGTAGAGAGATGTCTGGAACAGGAAAAATCATCTATCTATATTATTCAAAGGTCTAAGATATATTTCTTTAGTTCCCTTCATCAGTCTTCTACATAGGTACAGAAATATGAGTAATACTGAATGCAGCTTGAGCTTTGGAACTACAAAGAAATTAGACTATGATATGCACATTTTTAGAGTTCTTAGTAAGGAGTATAGACCTGCATGGTCCACTTATCTCAAAATATTTAGATATTTATCCCTATGAAAATTAAACTATTTCTCAGCAATTTGATTTATAAATAAGAAACATGTCAAAATTTTCTCAAAGCTGAAGACACGTAATATTGAACAACTTTAGCTTTTCATTTTAATCACTAACATCAAAGTAACATCTGGCTGACTTAGTCTAGTGCATTGATTTGATTGAAATCACGCCCTGTATTGGACATTGTAAGAAATCCTGGTTAGCATCCTTATAGACTTTTGTAGGATATCATCAGTCAGAAACCCATGGAATAATAGAATGGTTTTGACTACAGTTTACTCTGTGATTTCATTCCTAAATTCTAAACTTCAGGAAAATAGGACTAATCCACTTTGCTTATTCACTTAAAAAAAATCCAGAGACTTTTAGAAGATCTGGAAAACTGTAGCTCCCCTACAAGTTGCCTCAAAAAACTCACCAAGGCTACTTGATAGGTTTTTGTGTAGCCCAGCCTGCCTTGTCCCCCTGATTAGTAAAGTGGAACACAGACACAATAGACCCATTAGTATGCTAGTACTTACACCACTGTACTGCGAGCCACAAGAAGTTTTGAGGACAACACCAGAACACATCCCCTGTGCAGCTGGAAAACTCTAGCTCAGGAAGATTATGAAAAGCATTATAAACCCTGGAGACATTTCCCCCTGGGGACTCTGTAGATAAAAAGCTTCTTTAGTAGTGTCCATGCACCATAACATGAAAACAAGCCACCCACTTCAATGCTTAACTGAAGAAAATGGAGGTTGTACACTAATCTGCATAGGAGAAAACCAATACAAAGCATAGTTTCCATTTGAAATACAAAACCAGCCTGAGTATGGGACAGTGAAAAATTGATTGGCCATGACCAGTAAAGTGAAATATAATTTATTTTTTGCCTGTCAACCATCCCTTTATTTGAGTAATCATCATGTCCTGTTGTCTTGTAACTCTGCTTGACTGTATAGGCCCAGGAGAAAGTATCTGACTCAGAACTGGCCAATTAGAACACCTCACCCCCTACCCTGACCATAGGGATTGCTTCAGGAGTGGTCATGTGACCCACCTGATGCCTTGGTGTCCTCGCCAGGCCATTCATGAAAGTTACAGGGCTGAAATGCTTCTTAGAGCTGTGTGTAACAAACTTCTCCTCTATATGGAAAGGAAATATGCCTGAGAGTGAAACCAGTAGAGAGAAAAACAAAGCTGAGAGATGAAGGGAGGGAGAAAGAGTGAAACAGAGACAGGGAGAGAGATTGATTATTAATAATTTGTGGAACTGGACCCAGATGTGTAGTAGAAACTAAATCTATATTTGGACTTTTATTGCCAAGATTTTTTTTCTCAAGCTAGTTTGAATTAAGATTCTCTCACCTGAAATTTTGAGTATATATTGTCAAATGCACAAAATTGAAATTAACAATGAGTTCCAGAAAGCAGCTTGTAGATTCAAGAGGTTTTTAGAATACCAAAATGTCATCACATAGCAAGCGAAACCAGAGTCTGGCTTAGCTGTGGCCTGGCTAAGTGGGATATGGAATCTGGACCTGCTGATCTATCCTACGTGGCTCTTTCAGTGATCTCATCACTATTATTCCAGGTCAGACCTGCAGCAGTATCTGCCCTCATTGGCACCAGACTCTAAGATAACTGACAGAATACTTGTTATGATGATTTGAACTCAGAGCCCAGAACAGTGGTAACATTTGAATACTCAATAGGAATGAGCAAGACTACATCTGTAGCTAGAGAATGAAATTACTTTTGCTAGAAGTAGTGAGAATTGAAGTTATTGTTATTAAAAAAAAAAAATCAATGAACATGAGTTTAGTGCTGTCAGTTTATGTGCTGCACTAAAATTTCACGGTATCTCCTGATCTAAGGCAGGAAATTGTCCTATGTTTATCCTGAGGACTACAGATTGCAGGGAGTAGGTCTTTTGCAAAATTTTACTTAGGGTCCTAAAGTTGAGGGGCCCATTGCTTCTCTACTCCCAACCATTTAACCATAAGCAGTACTGGGTATAAGGGCTTCTATATAAATAGCATGAGATAAATGTGAATCCTGAATTGTGAATATAAAACAAAACCTAAGGAAAACCAAAACTGTCTACTTAGTTGAAAAAGAGATGACTTGCAGTGCTTATCTGTCAAAGCTTTTAACTAAAAAGCCACAGGACACAAAGGAAAGGGACGCTGCAGACCAGAGGTGAAAACCCTTTCCAGATCAGTTTCCCTTTGTACCTAACCACTTGCTATGCATTAGTCCAGTGGTTTTCCTACTTAATAAGTATGTTGTGGGACTCATCTGGAAACCAGAGTCTTGTACACATTGGCTTTTTAACAGCTCCATGAGGGAACTGATCACAGATACTCTCTGGTTTTAACCTCAGAGCATGGGATGGGCTTAGTTAAGTGCACTCACTGTCAATATTTCTCCCCCATACATAATGCAGAGCACATGCTCCAAGTGCTAACTGGGTAATTCGGAGTTCAGTACTTAGGAGAGTGAGAGAAGGAGAATCTCACGTTATGCTTTATAACCGTTGCTGCTTAACACTTAGATCAAAATCTTTAAGGCAATCACACCTTTGGTACATTTTACTTTTGCAAGAGTTGCTAGGAGTATTTTATTTTATTATAACTTACTCCCTATGGAAAAAGTAGTAGATGTCATTGGTGAATGCATTAAGAAGTGTCATACTCTACATAATGGTTGTGGACCTAGTGGTGGTAGGGACAGAAGGTGCCTGTTGGTCTGTGGCATTCTTAATCACACACTGCTATAGAGAGTGTCTATACATTCTGATTTGGCATCCACAGATAATTTTGTCACTGTTTTTCTTCTTTTAACCATAATATGTATACACATATATTCTCTGCTATATACATAGCAGAAATGACTTAGATTATTTAGCAAGCTATGTTGATAGCCGCGCTGTATTCAATACAGCACAAATAGTTGGGGGGTCAATTAGGAAACTACCAATCAAGCAGTCCTTTACCGGAAGTGAGTCTCATGCTTTAGGGCATCACCTGATTGTCTTCCAGAGTCAAAGCTTTATGTTATTTTGGGGAAGGGGGGCTCTTTCCAAAGGTAAGCAGATGGTGCTACTGGTGAAGCAATGCATGCTTGGGGTAGACCCAATTGTGGTCCTGGGGGCCTCTTGTCTCCAGAGCAGCTCCCATGAAACAGAAAGCCAGGGATTCAGGTATCAGCAAAGGGTATCTCAGCACAGATCCAAGCCCTAGAGGTATGAGGGGAGCTTATTCTCTGCTTAGAATATATTCAGTTTAACCTCTTCAGGATCTCTGAGCACTTCACTGAGTCTAGCAATGCTCAAGGATTAGTTTGAAATCTTGCATGTAAGCAACAATCGCAAAGTCCCACAGATCTAGGTATTTTGCCAACTCTGTGAGTCAGAATTATTTGGACATATTTCAGACAGTCTACTAGTCCAGTTTCACAGAGATGTTCGTCACAATAAGCCAGGTATAAATTATAAATGTACTTTTTAAAGCAACTGTGAAGTAAGTGAGGTCTTTATTTCTTGATCTCTACCTTGTCCTTTTAAAGAGAGAGAGAACAGAAGAAAGAGTCAGGATATGGGATTAGAGCCAGAATCACTGCATTCAGTCCCTGTGAACTTAATCACTGGGTGTAACGACCCAGTTATTAATATTCTGAGTCTTAGTTTCCTTTCAAATGAAAAATAATAAAAGTTTACATTTGATCTTGGGCTAGGGGTCAGACACTGTGACAACTAAATCTTCTGTTTACCTTACTTAATTACAGCCCCGTAAGGTAGGCACTATCATTGTTCCTGCTACACAGATAAGGGCACTGGGACACAGAAGTTAAATTTTCTGTCTGAATTCACGAAGGTAGAAAGTGGTGAAACAGGGATTTCAACCCAGGAAAATCTGACCCTAGAGCCATTTTTATTTATTTATTTATTTTTTGCTCATTTTTATGCTCTACTTCTAATACTACTAATTTCTTTATGAGGATGGTCACAAGCATAAAATTAAGAGTGTTCATGAGAATATTTTGTTAACTGGAAGGTGATGCATAGATATAGCCAACATACTATTTTTAGTAAAATCCAGAAGTCTCTCCTCCTACTCCTCAGTGATCTGCTGTTCCCTCCCTGCTAGAGCTCCTATTGTAATGACTCATTCCAGATGTTTCCACTGCCTATAGTTCTGAAATAGTTCTTCCCGATTTCAGTTTCTCAGAATTCTGCCCCTGTTTGAAGTCTAGCTAAGTGTCGTCTATGCTCAGAATATTGACCATCCCCGATATATTCAGTATATTTATTTTTCAGGTTAATATAATCATATTTTAATAGATAGTGCCACCCCAATATCTCAGTAAAAATGGTTTTTTTTTTTTATTTTTTTTAAAGATTTTATTTATTTATTTGAGAGAGAGAGAGAGAATGAGAGAGAGCAAGCACATGAGAGAGGGGAGGGTCAGAGGGAGAAGCAGACTCCCTGCCGAGCAGGGAGCCTGATGCGGGACTCGATCCGGGGACTCCAGGATCATGACCTGAGCCGAAGGCAGTCGCTTAACCAACTGAGCCACCCAGGCGCCCAAAAATGGTTTTCTATTGGATAACATGATAAGCCTAAGTGAGGGGGAAGATACCTTTAAGTTAGCGGGGTTCTTCCATAAACTTCCTATAGAGAAATCAACTCTGTAAGCCAAGACTTCCCAGGATCTCGCCTACAGACCACTTACGTCTGAATCATCCGGCATATATAATCAAAATTCAGACTCCCGGGCCCACTTAAGGATTCTGATTTAGTTGCTCTACCAATATTTTAAGTTGACTCTTAAGCGTACTGTGGCTTGATGCTCATTGCTCTACGTTAATTATAGATCCCATTCAATACTATTGTACAGATAGTTTTATATACTAGTAGGTATCTCCCTTGAGGGGTATCAGGGACAGGTTGCTCAGAAGAGTGTTGACTTTTAAGGATCAGCATAACATCAACTTGAAAAAGTCTGTGTGCAGCTTGTATGAAGGAGTACAGGAGTTGTAAAACACATAGAGTGCTTTATTCATTAAGAGGGCTCTTTTCCTAGTCAAGGGTCAAACAATATTTTCTTGTCTTAGTTTATATAACACCTTTCCTGGAATCAACCAATAAAGCAAACAAACCCAGCCGCTTTACTTAACTTTGTTTGTTCGATGGGTAGTTAAATCACTTGCAACTTTTTTTTCAAATTACTTTCATTTTCCCTGAAAAAAATTTAATAAATATGCAGAGATATGTATTTTATTTTTTTAAAGATTTATTTATTTACTTGAGTGGGGGAAGGGCAGAAGAAGAGGGAGAGAGTCTTAAGCAGATTCTAAGCACAGAGCCTAATGCCGGGCTCGATCTCATGATCCCGAAACCACAACCTGAGCTGAAACCAAGAGTTGGTCACTTAACCGACTGTGCCACCCATGCGTCCCCAGAGATATTTATTTTAAAAACTAGACTTTTCCGATGTTCCTCCTGCATGCCATATGAGAGACAAGAGAGATGATAGAAACCTTCTTCTAGGTCTGACTAGATTCCAAACAACCAATGAGCAGGAGGGAAGGGGTCATTGCAGCTGTATCTCTCTGACATGGCACTGAATTGTAACACAGGAACTTTTCCTGTGACTGAAAGGGCAGGAAAAAAAAATCAACTGTCCTAGGAACATTGAGGTCTACCAAACCGTGTACTCTAAGCAGCTAGAAAAATCTGAAGTCTCTCACTTCAAAGGTGTTGAAAATTCTTCAAATGTAAATGCCAGAAAGTCAGGACCCAGAGCTGAAAGAGAAGAGCATGGTTTTTGTTTTTATTTTCAAAAGAGAATAATGTCTTCTGGAACCACCGTGAATACATTATTTTAAGTGGAGTTTCTATTTAAGGGTCTCTGAAGCCAAGACAAAATACATAAGGTTGATTGTGACACTCGAAAGCACTCTCATTCCCGAGGGTCTGCCAGTCATCATATGCCATGCCCATTCTCTCCCAGCTGTAAAAATCGGCCCCAGGGTGCAGTATTTGACACAGAAAGCTTCAGTCTCAGAATATTTCTCTCAACCCAATTTTCCTTGAAATTGGTCTGGCCATTAAGTTAGAAGACAGAAAATATAACCTTAGTGAGGGAGATACATTCACAGGGACATCTGCCACTCAAAGCCGCTATATTTCCACAGGCAAGTCTGTCGTCCTTAAAGCACTGAAAGGCTCGTGTCCATAGAAGAATATATGAAACATCAAATTTTGGCAACTGTTAGGAGATGAGTTCATGGAATTTGCTATAGATTTCTTTGTTTGAACAAATTGGGAGCTGCTCCCCTGAGAACCCACTAATAGCATTTTAAAGTTTTCACTGAGTTACAAAAACAAAGGGAATGATCTTGTGGTTCAGAGGCTACTATTCAATCATTTATTTACAGAGGCTTACTACAAAAAACGCTTAAAAGCCCATAAAATATAAATAGCATAAAATAGTTCACACCTTTTAGAAATCTGTACATACACTTGATTCTCTACTAATGGACACACTTGGGCAGCTTCGAGGTTTTTAGCAGCTCTTCCTCCCTTTTGGTAGATGTTTACACACCAGAGGAACTGTTCTGTATCATAGCTGGTGTTCTGAGTACAGACAGGAAATCTTCAGGAACATATTGAAGATGGAAATCTGTTATTAAAATGAAATTGTTTTTCAAATTTCTGACTGAATGACCTTGGGAATGGTTCTAGAAAAACATTTTCTATGATCTGACAGAGATCAGATCAAGTTCATCAGCCTTGTTTAGCCCAAGTTCATCAGCCAATTGCATTATTAGAATGTTTGATGCTTACTTTTTCCCCATTTGAGCTGTAGAGGTATTTTAAAATTTTATTATTGTAAGGTATGTCTATGAGTTTTCACTGGATAGTTAGTGGTTTGTTTCCAGATTCCATGCACATGGGCTCAACAGAGACTACATTTCTCTGTTACTATCTACAGGGATCTGGCATCTTTCTGTTAGCTACCCCTTAATGCTAGGGATATGGTTGTAATGGGGAGGGTGCCAGGGCTCATATCTGAATAAAGTATCAGAGACAGCCTTTCATTTAACAAGGATTTTATGAGTGTCTAATGGGTGTCAAGCACACTTCTGGATGTGGGGGTACAATTGTGACCCAAAGCAGCAAAGCTCCTCCTCTAAGGGGGCTTACATTCTAGTTGAAGTAGAAAGATAATGAGCAGTTAAACTACTAGATATATAGTATACCACAGGGTGATATGGAGGAAAAACAAATTGGACATAAAAAGTGATGATATGAAAGAGAGCAGGTAGAGTTATATTACTATATTTTGTCAAACAAAGACATGAGCAATTGCAAATATGCACCTATATTTATATACCAATAAAAAGGAAAGAAAGCATCCAGTTATAATTGTAAGATGCCATCAGTTGTAAGATGCATCCAATTCTCAGAGATGTTCAACTTAAAAACAGAAAAGGTTATCTTAAAGAAATAATGTGTATAGTGTGTTGGCAGGAAAGGCTCTACTGATAAAATGATATTTAAGCAGAGACCCAAGGGACTGGAGGCTGAATGATGTATGACTATTAGAAGGAGAGCATTTATACAGTGAGACCAACAGGTGCAAAGTCCCTGAGGTGGGGACGTGCTGTGAATGCTCATGTTTGAGGTGTAACAGCAGGCTGCTGTGGCTGGCTGTAGGGAAGTAGACAAGGACCAGAGCCTGTAGGGCCTTTTAGGCCATAGTAAGAAATTTAGATCTTACTTTGAGTGAGAAGGAAAGCCAGAGGGGGTTTTGAGTAGATGAGGATACAATCTGGTTTAGGACACCAAAGCATTACTCTAGCTGCTCTCCACTCTGGAGAATGGGCAATGGTGGAGAGCAACATGGTGGGAAGCTATTGAAATCATCCATACACAAGACGATGGTGGCTTTGACTAATGGGTACGGTGTTGCCATGAAGTTATAAGTGATCAGATTCTTGGTATATCTCAGAGTTACAGTCCTTGAGAACAGGAAGTTATGTATGACCCAATTTTTAAGAGGTATTGTTCTCTAGGGATGCCAATCATGCTTGTTACACAGTTGAACGGATATCTAAGGGCACTTCTTAGAAAGATAAAATTGATGGAATTCCATGAAGTAGTAGAATTTAGAAATAGAAAGTGATGTCCATGACATCTGGTGGAGTTCTGAGGGATCCCCCATCTCGGCATAGATGCTAGCTTAGAACTAGGGATTAAGAAGCAGAATTTCTCTGGAAAATGAGAACAGCCTGTGTGCCTAAGTAGTGAATACACTGCAGAAAAATAGGACCAGTTGAGATTGGATAAGGAAAGGTCCTGAGATTCTGTAAACTAGTATTTTTATCCAGCCTCATTGGTGATCCCAGTCCATATTGTTCTATGAACTCTATGCCAGGCAAATCAATCTTTTTTTATCTATTTTTATGTTCGCTTTATTTTTTTAAAAGATTTTATTTATTGATTTGACAGAGAGAGACACAGCGAGAGAGGGAACACAAGCAGGGGGAGTGGGAGAGGGAGAAGCAGGCTTCCCGCTGAGCAGGGAGCCCGATGCGGGGCTCGATCCCAGGACCCTGGGATCATGACCTGAGCCGAAGGCAGCCGCTTAGCGACTGAGCCACCCAGGCGCCCCTATGTTTGCTTTAAAGAGTATGCTGCTTAGTAAAATTCCACTTTTTTTATTACTGAAACATAAGGGGTAATAGCGGGTGAGTGAAACAAATTTAACATTGGGGTCCACATACCTGGCCTGAGATTCAGGATGCAACCTCTTGTGTACCTGGGCTTGGGAAATTTATTTAACCTCTCTGTACTGTCAGTGCCAACCTCTGGGAAATTATGCTAAGGATAATACCTTTGTCATGAGATCGATGTGAGGATGAAAGGAGATCACATAGTTTTGGCACCTAGCACAGTTGGTGAAACATAGTAAGCTTTCAAGAAATAGCTATCATTATTGTTCGTACCATAAATGCATAAGAATATAAAGGACAACAATGCCCAGGAGACCAACATGGTAGCAGCAGTCATCCTCCCAGTTCGAGAACCAAGAGGAAATCTCCTGGTCTCTTACAGAGAGACACATCTAACTCCAAAGTGAAGAGACAAGGATGAGTTCAAATTGTGGCTCTTCTCCTGCCTGAGTTTTCTTTTTCTTTCCTTTTTTTTTTTTTAAAGATTTTATTTATTTATTTGACAGAGAGAGACACAGCGAGAGAGGAAACACAAGCAGGGGGAGTGAGAGAGGGAGAAGCAGGCTTCCTGCGGAGCAGGGAGCCCGATGCGGGGCTCGATCCCAGGACCCCAGGATCATGACCCGAGCCGAAGGCAGACACTTAACGACTGAGCCACCCAGGTGCCCCTGAGTTTTCTTAACCTCTCACAACACTGTGATTTACATGGCAACCTTGGTTCTCAATCTAGTGTCGCCTTGAGTTCTGTGTCTCACGGAACCTCAATGTTAGCTGGTGAGAGTCTTTGAGTTAGTTATGGAACCAGGTGGGAAACCTAGAGAAATAACAGAAGACTTGCTATTGTGGGGCCCTTAGAGGATCTCTTTAGTGGTCACCTGAGGATCATCCTTTGTTTTATTTGTGCACAGTTGGTGGCATCTCACAGAATCCCTGCTGAATTCAGCTATGTTGAATTTGTTGAATTAAACTCTTTGAATTCCATTTGGTGTCTCTCCTGTTCTGCCTTTGACTCTTGCTTTCTTCCTTCTGTTGCCTGCCTGAAGCATCATCTGGTTCCTCTCTTGCCTCTCTCCCTTTCATTTTCCATCTGTCTCTCATTTTCCCCCATATCGTTTGTCTCTACACATTCATACGGCACCTTTCACCAAAGATCTGCAGAGTTCAACATAGTTGTTACTTAGTAGGTTTTGTAGAGCATTCATCATTGTTTCCATCATAGGACCAATTAACTCTCCGCTGCCCTCCACCAACCTGTAGCAAGGAGCCATGCTCTTCCTGGTTAGTTTAAGGCTGCAGGGAACTAATTGTTCCCTCAGTCAGTGTGGTGGTAAACTCTTTTTATGATGTTCACAGGTTCACACCCTGCTCTTAAAAGACCTATTTTTACTAACTTCTTGACTGATTACCACCCTGCCTGTAATCCACTCTTATGGCAGGAAAGGTACTGTCAAGGCAGCTCCAGGCAAAGTGGGATAATACAGGGCTTTGACACCTTTCAGTGTGAGCTCGGGCTCCCTTAAGTAACAGAGACAGCCTGCATCATTATTTTTAAGGAGAAAGATGTCACTGTGTGTGAGTTTGTGTTCACTAGTGTGCAGATTTGGGAGGCCATCATTTTCTATTTTCCTTGGATGCATTGTCAAGAGATGGGTAGAACAGAGTGGGCCCTGCCTCACATTTAATGCTACAGGGCCTTGAAAAATGTAGGCATTCCACAAAGGCTACAATTTACAAACAATGTGTTCATGCCCACCTGTGCATTTGTTAGTCTGTAGTTAACACCTGTATGCATTGTGAATATTAGAAATATTCACAAGAAATGCTAAGTGTAGGCAGGGCAACACATATTTCCAAAATATCTCTGCAACACCTGTAGGAAAAAAATCTGCACGCTTTTGATATTACGGAAGCAAATATGCACAGTAAAAATGTTATCTTGTCCATAAAGCCCAGTTATTGATTAGCACCTGCTTGTTCTCCCTGCACAACATACATCCTAAGATACTGCCAACAATGAGAAAGGCAGATTTGCCTACCAGTACCCAATATACTGTGGACGTACAATACATATTAAGCCACTACTGCTGCAGTAATTGAAATACAACAGAAATGTAGTAGAATTGATTTCCTGACACTATTTATGAGTATGTTGATTCTTTTAGGTGAATCACCACACACACACACACACACACACACAGGCACAATCATTTCCTTTTCTACCTAACTCTCCTCCTCTACGTCCTAACCCTCTCCCTCCTCCTAACCCACCTTTGCCTCCATTTCTAACAGCTGTCTTTTCCCTTGGCCCTTTAATGTTTCTTTTACATTAAGTTATTTCAAATAGCGAATTTGAGATTGTCTTAATAATTTCCAATCAGTCCCTTGCTTCAGTTCTCTCTCCGCCTCTCTCAAATTCATCGCCATCTCTGATCCCACCGCCTCTACCGTAGGGCTCCATTGGCTTTGAGTTGCTGACCTCAGTCTCTCCTACAAACCGTTCATCCTTCTTAAGCTTCTGGACAGTCTTTTCTTTGTTGCTCTACCCCACGCCACCAGTATGGTCCCTAAAGTCCTGAGTCACATTTTCACTCCAAGCCCAGGACTCAAAACCCTCTGTCACCTGCCCACACCATTCTTTCCCAGGGACATCACTTGTCACCCTTGCTTTGGGTCTCCCCTATTCCAGCCAAGCCCCGTTGCCTCACATCCCCTCACACTGACATGTATCTCCTTCACGGTGTCACAGAGTCCTTGTACAGATTGTCCTGCCAGCACCCTGCCAATGCATGGGCTTCATTTCCTTTGGAGTGGCTCAAAGCTCCCACCTTCCTGGAAGTGTTTCCGGAGATTGTCATGTATCTCTATGTATGCTCTTCTGCTTTGCGTCATTGCGTTTTAGGTATTAACATGGCGGGCAGCTGGCTTTCATTTGTCGTACTGTTACCTAGCAGCCTTTCTCAAGGAATTCTAAATGTGCATTTTCTTTCTTTCCTGTGAAATTATAAATGATGCTTATCACTGACCTTGTTTACAAAACGTTCTGCATTTTGCTATGTGTGGTATAGAATTACATACATAATAGGAACTAGATGAATGTTTCTTACCTAATTCTTCTCTTACTTCCTTACTGATAATATTCTTTGTGCTACTCTTTCTTTTCAGGTGGGTGTAAAAAAAAATCTCCCTGGCTAGATTATAAACCCCCTAAAATTGTACATTTTTAACTCTTTTATGGAGCTCTACACCCAATGAGTGATCAGAATTGTCTTGACAGACTAAATAATGAAATTAATGATTTCTTCCATTATTTATAAAAAATAATGAAATTAATGATTTCTTCCATTATTTATTTATAAAAAATATATTCTTCCACTATTCTTTTTTTTTCTTTTTGCTACTGCTTCTGTAATGTGTATTTCTGTCTTTTCCAAGGATTTCGGCCACTAATATTATCTTTCAAAGAAAGTGCTTAGCTCCTCGAGGGCAGGACTGACTTCTGTACCTGTGTCTTCACAGTGCACAACAATGAAAAAGTTGAGCTGAAAAAGCAGCAGTTACTAAGTAATAACTTGCTGATTAGACCTTAAAAGAGACAAGACTCTTGTTCTATTCAGTAAACAGCCTAACAAAGTCAGCAGTTAGGAACATGGACTTCGGAGCGAACTGCTGGAGTCTGAATCTGAATTCTACCCCGATAAGCTGTGTGACTTGGCCAAGTTACTAAACTTCTCTGTGCCTCAGTTCACATATTTGTAAATGGAAATTGCAATACATCCCGATTCACAGGGATATCATGAAGATTATATGGAGCTAATGCATGTAAAACACTTATTAGAATAAAAGCTTGGTGTGTAATAATTGCAAAAAAGTTATTTGCTATTCTATCTTGCCCTCAAGCACAATAGTCCAGTAGGTAGTTTTCAACTTAACTTTAATCTTTGATGACTAGGATAATCAGACTCTGCTGTGGAGCCCTTCTTATGAATAAACATTGTAAAGAAATAACAGTACTGTCTCATGATCCTTTTTCTGTACAATGGTATTAATGATTGATCCTATTAATATAAGCAGCGCCAGGAATGCTAGTCCATAAATTAACAAAAAATGAACAGTAAGGTTATAAAAGATCTTCAGAGAACATACAGAAAATACACCTTCAAAGTGCAAGTGAAACTAGCATTTAAATTGCCACTGCAGTATTCAGAACTCTCCATGAGAAGGGTGTATATAAGCAGACATTGGTATTTTCGGGATGGTGGCTCTGGAGAGAGGTGCTTTTCTAGAGTTCTCCTTGGGAAATTGTAATTTGAACTTATGCCCAGCATGGCTGGGTCACTAATGATATATCTACCCTCAGCCCAGAATTCCTTCCTCCTCCTATAACCGTATCAGGCCTCCACCCACCAGACAAACTCTTATTCATATTTCAAAACTTAACTCATGTATCATTTTCTGTTTGTCCCTCTACCTCCATAAAAACAGTTCTCAAAGCTTCTTCCACAACTTACTCATGTTCGTATCATTATATTTGTTGCCTGTATGCTAATGTATTTGTTTACATGGGTGTCTTCTTTTAGCTTAGTTACTTTATGGACGGGGCTTTAGAAAGTCCTCTATCCTGAGTTGCCAGCCTAATTTCTAGTACACTTTAACTGTCCAAACAAAGTTTTTGTTTGTTTATTGTTTCATGAAATTTTAAAACCCTATATAAAAATGTTGTGGAGTTGTTGGATGGGAAATCAAAACAGAGAACCACTAGTGTAAATCAGTATTAATACGAAAAAAACTCTAACAGTAAATTAGAAAAGAAAAAAAAAAAACACATAAAGCAAAGATCCTTCAATGAAGAATGTGTCCTGAAAGAGACATATAAAACACTCTAGTAAAGGTCTATTTTCTATAAAAGAGTTGGAATGACACAAAGCAGAAAAATCTTCAACTATGTTTGCTCATAAAAAAAACTAGAGACTTAAAAGCAGAAGTCACAGAGCATTAAATGGGAAGAGTGTCTGGGGCAGGGGGCAATATAGGAATGAGCTTTAGGGTCTGATAGACTTGGTTTCGAACTCCAGGTCCAGCAACTCCTCATGTGACTTTGGGAAACTAATTCTAAATCCTAAATCCTAAATTAATCCTAAATTTCTTAGTCTTCGTTTCTGTCTGTGGAAAATGAAACCTACCTCTGAGGGCTGCTGTGAGTCTTTAGTATCTCAAGCTCAAATGCTTGGCTTCTGTAACTGCCAAATAAATGTTAACTATTGTCATCATTAGTGTAGATAAGATCCAAGTTTATCAGTGGAAGAAATGTAACATGACTATTATCTTAGTTCAAATTAGCAAAATTCTTGAGGAATACATCCACAGAACTTTATTAAAAAAGATTCACATAGATGTGCTGCTAGAAATGTTAATACCTGATATTCATATACTTACACACTCAGTGTTCATATATGTATACCTTCATTTTCAGGCCAATTTATTATTACATACAATTTGTATGTTTTTTTTTTTTTAAGTAGCATATTTAGCTGAAAAAAATAAGTCAGAGTGACTTAATGGTACAATGAATGATGAACTGTCTTTTCAATGAAATTAGATATAAGAAGTAGATAGTTTTAAATTTTATTAATTTTTTTAAAGGTTTTATTTATTTATTTGAGAGAGAGAGTGAGCACAGTGGGGGCAGGGGCAGAGGGAGAGGGACAAGCAGAGTCCCTGCTGAGCAGGGAGCTCGACTGGGAAGCAGGGCTCCATCCCAGGACCTGGAGATCATGACCTGAACCGAAGACAGACACTTAATCATCTGAGCCACCCAGGCGCAGGCACCCCACAAGGTTATTTTTTTTAAGATTTTATTTATTTGAGAGAGAGCACAGTTGTGGGGGGAGGTGCAGAGGGCGAGGGAGAAGCAGACTCCCCACTGAGCAGGGAGCCAGACTCAGGGCTCGATCCCAGAACCCCAAGATCATGACCTGAGCCAAAGGCAGATGTTTAACTGACTGAACCACCCAGGGGCCCCATAATATGTTTATTTTTAAGGGAAGAAAATTTAGTTTGTAACATGGCTTCATTAGCAATCTTATTGGTAAGGTCAAGGGACTAGCAACCTAGCAAAAACAGAATAAATTGTTTACCTCTTCCATCATTATAAATGTCCACTAGACCAAGAAGGTTGGGTCAACTCCAAGCCTGATGTATTGTGGAAACCTGATTGAAACAGTCTGTATCTGTTATGGAGATCTTCCTCCACACAATATGAGAATAAAATGTCACACAGTCTTTAGCATGACTGCATATTATTTTTACATTAGATTATTGTTATATGTTTTTTCAGAGCACCTCTTCTGAGATAGGTTTCACTTCCATTTTTAGAAAAATCTATATAGCAAACTTAGTAACTTTCCCAAAGTCACAAGAGAGCCAAGCAGAGAAAAATTCAGTGGACAAGGGTCAGAGTGTAACCTGAAACATTGTAAATTTTCTAGTAATTAGCTGAGAGGTAATCCTTAAAAGATAAAAGAAATGTGTGCCCACATATATAAGGATTAGGAGATATTTGGAAGCTTGAAACCTCCTTAGTAATGTATTTCTTTGTGGACACATTTATTTGTACATTATATCTCCTTCTTCATCCTCCCCCACCCTTTATTACAAAGGGTCTCCAAACAAAGTATCCCCATAAAAACATGACCTGTGCCCCTCACACTATTCTCCTGCTTATATACTCACTGCCTTCGTTTGACTGCCAAATCAATTAATTGTTACCAGGCTCCTCCTGGCACTGACACAGAGGCCCTTTCAGTTGGCAGAAGACAAAAAGAAAAAAAAAAAAAAGACAAAAAAGAATGAAAAAAATTATAAATAATTGTTTTAGTAGATTAATACTTCATTCATTAATACTCCTCCTTCTCCCACTTGGGAATAGAATAAGGTCAGACTTCCAACTAACGAAAATTTCCTAAATTTCCCACTGGCATAAAAAATATTAAAACTTTCTCGAAATGTTATAATACAGTAATGCCTTTTATTTCTACTTAATGCAGTTGTCTATGTTGAAATAATCCAAAGCAGTTTAATGATTTAAAAAATAAATATTATTTCTCATCTGTCCTTTTCTATATAACCTTCATTATATAAGATAATCACTACTGATATTCTGAAATAGAGCTAGCTCTAATGTTTCCTATGACAGTTTTCTTAAGATTGGTGCTCCCTCCCTTTAAATCTCACCAGAGACAACTTCCCCCTCTTAGGAGCAAAAAATAAATTCTCCCAGGAGAACTTATGAAAGACATCTGCCTCAATTCCAACTTTCTCCAGTATCTATGGGGATCTTGAAAGCCCCAAATAGTCATAGGTCCTGGATATCTTGGAGCTGAATGCAATCTGCAAGAGATGTCCCAAACTAAAGACCATAAAAAAAGAGACTGTCTTGGGGCACCTGGGTGGCTCAGTCATTAAGCGTCTGCCTTCAGCTCAGGTCCTGATCCCAGGGTCCTGGGATCGAGCCCCACATCGGGCTCCCTGCTCCGTGGGAAGCCTGTTTCTCCCTCTCCCACTCCCCCTGCTTGTGTTCCCTCTCTTGCTGTCTCTCTCTCTCTGTCAAAATAAATATATAAAATATTAAAAAAAAAAAAGACTGTCTTTATGATAGGTAGAGTTGTGGACAGAGAGGTTCTTACAACCTTGGGTGGGCCATTGGATTTATCATGAACTGCACTCTCAGATCCAGCAAGAGGTAAATAGTATTACTAATAACTCCTCTAAATTCATAATGTGTGCCTCTATATCCTTGGTGGACCAAAATAGATATCAGAGTTCTTATAATAGCCTGGTTTGTTTTGAGGTTGTTTTCACATAGTCTTTACTTCTGAGTAGCAGAGATTTCAAGGATGAGGAAAAAACTGGGGCACTGCTCACTTCATTTTGTCACTATGCCAAATCCTCACCAGCATGGAAGCCCTTCTGAGATTCTCACTGTCCAGAATACCTAAGTATGAGAGCTTTGTGTCTCTCTCCTCAGTCCTGAAGCAAAAATAGTCATATACCACACACAAAAAGTTGGCAGCTGCATATTTTGTAACAGAGTGTGATTTTTTTCTATTTAGTTTAGAGATGCCTAACAGAATGGGAAAGAAAAGTAGACAAAAATGCAATAGAAGTTGATTTAGAAGGTTAACTTGACATACTTAAAGCAGGTGCTTAGTTGGATATACTAGTGTTAGTTTCTAGTTATAAAAGTATTCTTAGAGTGAAAAAGGTAGCAGGTATTGCAAATATTACCTAAATCCCTAAATATTCAAAATATAACAATTAGATAATCAGATAAGTTACTCACTGAGATGTGCAGATTTTACTTTATCAGTTTGAATTCAGAAAAAAGGAAAAGAAAATTGATATTTTATAATTGCACTCAACAATGTTAAATAACACTTGGATTATGTGTTGGTATTGGTATTGGTATTGAAGTGATCACAACTACTATACCAGTGGTAGGGATTCATTAATTTGCCGTAGAAATATTTAATGTATCAATTTAAATCACTTCTGTCTTTTATGGGAAGGGGAAATAGAGTAGTTTCCCAGGGCACTGATAAAGAGAAACATGCGGCCTTCCACCCCCTGTCAAAACTAGTGATGAAACTGAGATTGTACCTGCTTAGTTTTTAATTGAACCAGGACACTGGCTAAAATTGTACTCCCCACTGTAAGGCTTTCCAAAACATCTCTTTCCTTCTCTTCCATCATCTCCTTCTCTTCCCTTGAAACCCACCTACTGCCCTTTCTTTTGGCTTATCAAAGAATGAATGTAGGCAAATACTCAGGAAGTGCCTATATAAGAACAGGGAAGGTGGTAAATGCCCGTCTAGGAATTTTCTCAATTATAAAAAAAAAAAAATGATACTTACTCCTCCTTCTTAACCACAGCCTTTTCATTAGCTTTCATTAGCTTCAAAGCTAAAGTGGATTTGAGCACCAGTCTTCTCTACATCACTAACGCTCATTGCCAATGCTGTAAAGGAAGAATGGTCTCAGACACTCTCTGGACATTAGGAAAAACCTCCCAGGAATATCATAGTATTTTCTGAAGAATCCCCAAACTATTTGAAAGAAAAAAATAAATACATCACCAAAGACTGCTGGGGGACAGTGACATTATTTGAAATAGATCTATATAGAAATATTATGTGATTTGTTAGAGAATTTCAGGACATTGAAATCATTATTCGCCTTGTGTCTCAGAGAAATGTACATATGCTTTACATATTCAGGATTTAAAGAGAAACTCATCTTTTTTTGCAAGAAAATTCAGTCTGGGTGGTTTGCATTCTGTCCCTCCTCCTTTGGGTTTTTGTGCTTATACATTTGAAACATAAATAGGAGAGAAATGCTTTTTAAAACTAATTTTTTATGCTGTTATTTAACAAAACACATTTTCAGTGATGTTATCTATTTGATGACTTGTGATCAATTTTATTCTACTGTATCATAATTTCAAAATAACCACAATACTGATCTTATTAATCATTATTGCAATTTGAGTTATTTTGACTTCTTTGTCAACCCACGATGTCTAATCTACCGACCAACTGCTGCCATTTCTCTGCTTTCTCCATCCTTTCTGTTTTTCTCTCTATAAAGGATGCCCTCTCCAGAGATCTGAATTATCACAAAGGCACCTAACCCATCTCTTTCCCCTTTCTGTGAGGTTTTCAATCTGCCCTACTCTCCACAGTTAAATGGCATTTAAAAAAGACATTTTGATGATAATTCCCCATCTTTTAAAGCTTTTCAGGAGATCCTTTCTTTCGGTGGAATGCTTTAACCTGACAGTTAAGGCCAAAATTTATTGACCATAGCCAATTTTCCCATCTTTTCATCCTATTAATTTTCCATGAGTCCCTCTTTCTGGATAGAGTGTGGTGTGAACTGTCTACAGAGCATCCTCACCCCCTGTCTTTTGGATTCTACTCATACTGTGCTCAAAGTCTAAATTCCTGCCTCTTCCCCTTTGCTTATAAACATTGAACATAAGCCCCTCTTCCTCTTCCATGAAGCCTACTCTACCAGAACTTCTCAGAGTAATCCCATAACTCATGCCTTCATCATTCCCTCTGTCGGCTAATTTTCTCTCAGATTATTATGTAAATATTTGCCCTGTATACCATCTAAACTAAAAACTCTCAGCATTTTCCTTTCTTTGAATTCCCAAATCACCTAGAAAAATTCTAAGGGGTAATGGAGCGAATGCATGGATGAAACATATTATTAAAAAATATTTGATAATGAGATACCCTGATTTCCATTAAAATTGTATTTTAGTCCCAATAAACTACATTCATTGTTAAGATGTTAAGTATTCAAAGCAATACATCAGTATCAGGAGTAAGCATTTGGTCATTTGTAGTTTTAAGGTTAAAAAAAAAAGTGATATCGGTTCACATCTGTGTATTTCTCTTGTCAAATCTATCATTTAATAAACTGTGACACTATGTTTAAATGCCCCATTGTCATACCCCTATAGTCACTGCTTTCTATCATTTCTTTCCTTTGTACTATTTCTGGGTCATTTCAAGGTATAGTGGTAGTAAATTACTTTAGGCTGATCACTTTGTGTTCCCCATCCATAACTATTCTAGCCCTATTTTCCATTCTATTATATAGCCTGCAAGTCCTAGACCCTTCCTTGGTCCTCAAACATATAATTTAACCTTTCTATGTAAAGATAAATATTTTCCTTGTCAAGGAAGATAATATAATCCATGTAAACCACTTGCTTACTAATGTCTATATTGGAAAAGTGAAAAGCCAGTTATTTTAAACCTACCTGTATTGATATGAAAAAGACTAATGGAACTTATGGTTGGAATGTAGGATGGTACAGCCACTGTGAAAACAGTTTAGTGGTTCCTGAAAAAGGTGAACACAGAATTATATATGACCTAATAATTCCACTAGGTATATACCCAAAAGAATTGAAAACAAGTATTCAAATAAAAACTTGTACGTGAGGGGCGCCTGGGTGGCTCAGTCGTTAAGCGTCTGCCTTCGGCTCAGGTCATGATCCCGGGGTCCTGGGATCGGGCTCCCTGCTCCGCGGGAAACCTGCTTCTCTTTCTCCCACTCCCCTGCTTGTGTTCCCTCTCTCGCTGTCTCGCTCTCTGTCAAAAAATAAATAAAAATTAAAAAAAAAAAAAACTTGTACGTGAATGTTCATAGCACAATTTTTAATATACAAAAGATGGAAACAACACAAATATTATCAATAGATGAATAGCTGAACAGATATCATTTATCCATACAATGAATATGATTGGTCCATAGAAAGGAATGAAGTACTGATTGATATACGCTACAATGTAGATGAACTTTGCGAGCATGTTAACTGAAAAAAGCCAGTCACAAAATTACACATATTGTGTGATTCCATTTATATGGCATATCCACAATAGGTACTACTATAAAGACAGAAAGTTGATTAGTGATCACTTAATGCTTGGGGTAGGAAATTGGAGACAAGAGACGTGATAGCTAAAGGTTATAGGGTTTCTCTTTGTGGTGATGATGAAAGTTCTAAAATTGTGGTGATGGCTACACACATCTATGCATATACTAAAACTTACTCAATTTTATATATTTTTTTTTAAAGATTTTTTTTTTTTTATTTGAGAGAGAGAGAATGAGAGACAGAGAGCATGAGAGGGAGGAGGGTCAGAGGGAGAAGCAGACTCCCTGCCGAGCAGGGAACCCGATGCGGGACTCGATCCGGGGCCTCCAGGATCATGACCTGAGCCGAAGGCAGTCGCTTAACCAACTGAGCCACCCAGGCGCCCTCAACTTTATATTTTAAGTGAGTGGATTATATGGTATATATTGTATGCTATATAAAAAACACTTTTAAGATGGAGCTTAGAACAAATTATTTTCTGTTTAGATAAATAGCTATTTACATTGAGGCATTTACTCACAAATAATGGAGGAGTAAAAAAACACAAGCAAGTTTCAGTGCTGCCTCCTGACATCCTAAGCCCATTGGAAAGGAAGTAGAAGAATCCCTGCCTTAATTCACATGAAGTGTTACAGTTTCTTTCCAGTCTAGGGAAACACGTGCTAATGTTAAGGAAGCCAAGTGTCCCAGAGAATTATATCCCTTGACCATATGTCAGAGGAAAGACAGGAGGTCTGTAAGGTCCCAGGCGAACAGAGTAGCAATAGCATGGTCCAAGTATGCATCTATCTACTGCAAATTGTATTGGAGAGAACCCATCAAGTCTCCCCCTTTTTTTTTTTAATGTTAGGAGGGTACAGTCTGATACTTATTGCCAAAGGACAGCACTTGAGTGTCAGACAACCTAGTCACTTGGATGGTGACCAACTGTTTAGAGATGCTGGATGCTCAGAACTCTCAAGATGATAGCATCCTAAGTAAAAAACAAAACAAACAAAAAAACCTCACTAGTCTTTTCAAAATATATAATGTTGTGCCTAAATTCAAGTTATTACATTCCAAAAATTTGTTTTTACTCCTCAATATTTTATTCCACTAGCCAGATTTATTTCTATGACTTGTAGCCTTTATTTCACAGAATGACCTATGATCAACAAAGAAAGTCACATTACACATGGTATTTACTTATGAGGAAGAAGCCCTAGAGTGGGCCAGTTCCAGGGATTGTTGACCAAATCATTGCACTATTGCCCCCACCCTTCTAGTTTCTGCCCCTGAATTATCTCATTTCACCAGTGAGCAGGACGATTTTTCTGCAATTGCATTTCACATGTCCAGGGAGGATGCCATAAATGATAATCTGGGGCTGCAACTGTTCCTGATGCTTCTTCCCTTTGATTCCATTCTTAAACGTGAAAAATAAGGAAATTATAAATGTAAACACCACCTGTCCTCAGTTGCAAATCATTCCCTCCCACAAGAGACTTTTTTCTGAAAACACAAATTCTCCGTATTACACTTCTTTTTAATTAAAAAAAATAGTTAAAGGTAATATTAAAGAGCTCTAGATCCTGATTTACTTTGTTGATTTCCCACTATTGTTTAATACATAAGATTATTAATATAAAGGCTAATGAAGCTTTCTGATGATTTTCGTAGTATATACCCACAAGTGACATGACTTTCCTTTCCTTTCACCCACCCAAATTAGAGTAAAATATTAGCACACCAAAGAAGATTTTCTCAGTAAATATAAAAAGTGCCATTTACCTTTTCCAATGTTAAAAACTAAATAATTTAATAGTGTAACCAAAATATGTCACATGAGTCATATACTAATGTTATTACCAAGTACACTGGTAGCATCCATATAGGTCTGCATCTTCTAAATGAAAAATAGGGGCAAATATATACACAGGACAGTTGGTACAAAACACTGCCCTGCTCAGAAATGCAGCTGTAGTAAAATTTCAAAACCATATACACACTGTATAAATTTTCAAATCTCTCCCTTTCCCTCTCTCAATCTCATCTCTAAGTTTCCACCACCCCTTCCACTCATGGTATATTTAATGTAATGTTGATGTTCTGGTGTAAATATGTGTGGTGCTTGCGAATGCTTATGATTAGCCACAGTTGTTCAATCATACCCCTCCTGATACTCCTACACAGTCCACTATTGAATATTTGTGTGTGTGTGTGTTTCTTGGCAGTCATAGCATATGACTGCAAAATTGCTGGTCGGACAAATGACTTTATATTTATCTTGGGCAAAATTTAAAAAATAAAAAAATAAACAGCAAAACACAGAAATGTGCTCACATTCAAGCTCCTTCCATCTTCTGTCTCCTTCTCCACACACCCTGCACTATTGAATGGTGTCTTTGATTAGAGTACATGAACCAGAACAGAAGAATGGGCTCTTGCTGAAGAGAAGAAAATGTCGTTGATAATTCTTGCGTTGTTTGCTCACTTACCTGGAAATGGCTCAAAGTACCTCAATATTAAAAGGAATGTGGAATTTTTCTCCTGTGCTTCCCAAGGTAGGAGTTAGGGAATACCAGGTTTCTGTAATCCTGATATGTAAAACTGTTGAAGTTTGCCCAGACTGAGATTAAATCAAGAGTAAAACATATGTGCCAGACCTAGCATAATTATCGGTGGTCAGCTCACTGAGAAATATGCCAACAGGCTGAGAGTTACTAGGTTTCCCCTTTATATTGAATCTTTTCTCATTTTATCCTTTTTTCATTGTTAGCTTTTGGAGGTTTATAAGTTTGCTAGTCCACTGCTGTTTTTTGTACCCCGCCCCGGAGTAAACTGTTACTATTCCTTTATAATGAAAGAAGTTCATATTGTCATTTTATTTCACCAAATCTCCCAACCCCACAAAAGTCCTAGAGTGAATCAATCCTTCGTCCCTCTTCACTGTAAAAGAAAAGACAGTCCAATGTTCCACTGTGTTTTTTAACAATAGAACAAAATCTTTATGGTGGTAATCATTAGAGCACTGTGCATCATTTTGTTCTACAAAGAGGGGTGCCCTAGGATCAGGAAAGGCTCAGAGAGGCGTGAACGACATTACTATATTGGGCATACAAATTGGGTCTTTATTATAGACTCAGAGGGTACCTTCCTGGTTATATAAGTACTTGAATGTATTTTATTCAATTTACTGGACTTAGAGGATTGAGTTAATCGTAGGAAATGTTGCTATAGATCAGACTTGATATTCACAAAAGAAATATCCCAAGATTTCATATTGGGGACATGTTGCCTAGCAGTTCTCTCATTGCCCTCTGCCACTCTCCCCAGTCAAGTGTAACAGCTACGGTAGAATACTTAGATAGGAGTGTGAGTTCCTGGGTTGCAGACATTTATATGGTGTTATTAATTCTGGTTGGAGCTAAATCCCTTCCCAAGTAGACCAGATTAGGGCTATGGATTCCCGCTACTCACAACTCCAGGAGAGGAGAGAACTATCTTTTCCTTCTCATCATGCAGAACACAAACTTATTTTTTAAAATTTAAACTGATTTGCTGGAATTTAAGGGAATTTAAAAGGTTTTTCATTTCCCTTCCTTACCCTGACTTTTCCTCCCACCTCAGGGTGAAATTGTATTGCCATTTTGTGATGGAAATGTGATTGGATGTTATGTAAACTTTTTGTCCCTTATCTGGGAAGACGAAATTAGTGTCAGCCATAAACACATTAGTTCACAATAGTGGATTAGATTTCTGATAAAGAGAAAATCCCCAAAGAGTGGAGAAAAAAGATAATGATCTTGAACTACTGCAGTGGCTGAAGCAGCAGGCCAACAAAGGAGTTGGGGAAAGAAAAGGAAACTATGAAGGCCTTGGATGCCCGTTGGTACAAAGCCTGGCTGCAAAGGGAGCAGGGAAAACAGATGTGACCTACTTTTTAATTATACCTCAGGAAGGCATCCTTGGGACTTAGTTCTGAGAAATTTAGAAACTTGAAACTTTTATTTTATTTTATTTATTTATTTATTTTTATTTTTTTAAAGATTTTATTTATTTATTTGACAGAGAAAGACACAGCGAGAGAGGGAACACAAACGGGGAGTGGGAGAGGGAGAAGCAGACTCCTTGCCGAGCAGGGAGCCCGATGCGGGACTCGATCCCGGGACTCCAGGATCATGACCTGAGCCGAAGGCAGTCGCTTAACCAGCTGAGCCACCCAGGCGCCCACATTGTTTTTTTAAGATTTCATTTATTTTATTTGAGAGAGAGTATGTTGGGGCGGGGGAGGAGCAGAGAGAGAGAGACAAGCAGATTCTGTGCTGAGTGTGGAGCCCATGCTGGGCTCCTTCCCATGACCCTGAGATCATGACCTGAACGGAAAGCAAGAGTCAGAGGCTTAAGCGTCTGAGCCACCCAGGCACCCCAAAACTTGAAACTTTTATTATGAAGTTTTTATAGTAAATATTGGGGAGAAAACATGAGTCAAAGAAAAACTTTATATATGTATGTATATGTTACATATATGTATATACACTCATATATATGCATACATGCAAAGGTATTGGGTGGTTCAAAATATTTTTCTTTGTATAGGTCAGGTTTTGACTAAAAGTAAATGATAATATGAAGAGAAACAATTCTTGATTAAACAAAGATTTTCTATATAGAAGCAAAGTGACTCGCAGTCAAAATCAACCATTTCAGGCCAGCTACTACATAAACATAGATAAACAAGTGAATCAATTAACCAAACAACTATCTTTCATCCTTGGAGTTTGGAGTTCTCAAAGGACCTTGTGACTTTTGTGGGGGGGGGAAAAAAGTTATTTTTGAGTTCTGATGCTAGTTACTTGGCATTCTATTCTCAGAATAAGAGTCCAAGTCAATTTTTACCTTCATTATTCATTAGAAACCACGTATAGCAATATATTTGTTCCAAAAGCATTTATTGTGAGCCTCCTGCGGGCAAGGCAATGAGTGTTACTAATGTACACATGAATTGCACAAATTTCCTGCCTTCCAAACCTTATTGTATTAGAAGGCAGATGTGTGAACACATATATAAAATAAATAACTGTAATCATCTATGCCTTGCTTGCTGTGTGCCAGATCCTGTTTTATGCACTCTATATCTCCCTCCCCCCTTCTATATATGTATGCACTTACAATCCTCAGAGCAGCTTTGTGAGGAAGACAATATGATTATCCTGCTTCACAGTTAGGAAATTTAGGCATAGAGAGATTAAGTTAACTTGTCCAAGGTCACACAGCAATTAAATGGTCGAGTCAGGATTTGTACCTAGGCAGTTTAGCTCCTGAGTTCGTATTTGTAACCACAGTGCTATGATGGGAAAAAACATAAGGGATATAAATGTGGAAAGTTGTTGATGGGAAGAAAAGGTGTCCTCGAGAGAGATAAACATAAATCAATTCTTTACAAAAATATGTAAGAATGAGGGTGAGGAATGAGGGAAAAGTCAGGGATTTACTCTCCTGGTAGAGTCGTTTTTATTAATGATTTCTCATTTTGCAAAACAAGGCTTCTGTACATTACTAAACAAGGCTACTTCCATTCAGTCAACTGTACTTCAATTAAGAATAAAGGGAAAATTTGGTTTTCCTAATATTCCATGCTTAAATAAATTCAGTAGTGTGATGGAGGGGAAAAAAATAGATACCCTGGTTGATCAATTACATGAGGTGGAGTGAGGTAGGGGCATCATTTGATTTGATGTACCATAGAAGTGATAAGAAAACATCTACCTGAGCTAAAATGTCTCCACTACTTATGCTTTGGTGGTACAGCATTTAAGGCAGCAGATGCTATCTGGAAGGGATAAGCCCTTTGGTGGTCATTAACACATTAGCTAACATTATGTTTATCAGCTCCCTAGCAGAGAGCAGAAAGCCAGAACGCTAGGCAAGTGAGGCAGAGGACAAATTGGATATACCTGGTGGGATTCAAGAATTTGAAGAGGAGAAGAAAACTGGAAAGAATGGTCTAGGCCTTACGGGCTATAGCAGGCCCAGACAGACAATGATGACCAGGGCAGCGGAGCGTGGGCAAGGGCAATACTGAAGCCTCAGTTGTGTAAACAAATGTTGCACTCACATGCCCAGTAGTGTTTATCCTGGAAACGTGGTTTAAGGAGGAAAGGGGTAGTTTTTTTCCTTTTCCCATGTATGGGGAGCTGCAACATTCATCGGAAGGAATGGTATATGAGGAAACAAAGCAGTCTTTGGACACAAATTTCTTCCTTGACTGATTATATGTATAGTAGAGAAGTTAACACAGTAGCACTAAGAGAACATCCAATTCTCTCTGAAGTTTGAAATCCAGGATTATTCGTGTAAATTCAGTCATCCCCCAATTAATGGTGTAACTGTCACACTTTTGCTGCCCTTGATGCCAGACATTATCTGGAAAGCTCTGATAATTTCCCCAAGAGTACATTGCACCTTGCAGGAACATGCTGACACTGAGTGGAACAGGTACCTCTATTCTCCCTCTTCTCTTTCATGAAGAATGCCTTGCCCTTTCATTGCTTTATTCCCTCTCAAGGATAGACGGATGGATCCAGAGAATATATATGGCAAGAGTTGTCAGGCTTTGTAAACAAAAATAGAGAACATCCAGTTAAATTTGAATGTTGGATTATGATACATTTTTGGTATAAGTATATTCCATGCGATACTTGAGATATACTTATGCTAAAAATATTTAGCATCTGAAAATCAAGTTTGATGGCATGGCCTGTATTTTATCTGGCAACCCTATTTATGGCAGATTACATACAGCATAGGCCTTTGGTGTTTAACAGAAGAGGAAATCAAATCCCAATGCTGCTCCCTAGCAGATGTATGTCTTTAGGGAATTTACTTAGTCTCTCTGAACCTGTTGCTTCCTTTGAACAATAGATATAATACTAAATCTATCAAAGGGTTGGTGAGAAAATTAAATAAGCCAATACATGAACTCTGGTAGAAGCCTACAAATTGAAGTCTTATAAATGATGGCTCAACCTGGGGCCATAACAGCATTCAGAGGGTACTATAAAAACTAGTATTAATTATTAATGATGGAGTTTCATTTTTTTTACCTTCTGAAAGGGTTTTCACTATCTAGATGCATAATCAATATGTAATTTCTATGTAAATTCTAATATTTTTTAAAAACTTCTGAAGGATTTTAGGGGAGTTTTTTTTTTTTAAGATTTTATTTATTTATTTGAGAGAGAGAATGAGATAGAGAGAGCATGAGAGGGGGGAGGGTCAGAGGGAGAAGCAGACTCCCCGCTGAGCGGGGAGCCCGATGCGGGACTCGATCCCGGGACTCCAGGATCATGACCTGAGCCGAAGGCAGTCGCTCAACCAACTGAGCCACCCAGGCGCCCTAGGGAGTTTTTTTTATGTAAAATATTTCAAATTCTAACTGAAAGCAATTAGTGCCAACTTTTGCAAATTCATCCTCTAAAAATTTGCTTGTTGCATGCCTGTTTGATCCCCAAAGCTGTACTGTCACTCTAACAATTACCACTCTCTTTATATCCTATCAGTGCATGTGAATTCTGCAGTACTGAAACTCCTGCCTCTTTATCTGTCTCTATGTGTCTCTGCCTCTGTGTCAGTGTCTCTGTTTATCTCTTTCTCTTTGTCTCTTACACACACACACACACACACACACACACACACACACACACCTGCCCTTGCTTGGGGAAAAAAAAGAGCCCATTTGTCTGTCTCAAAGAGAATAGGGTAGGTGTTCTAGAGATTTTAAGTGCATTTTCTATTTAAAGAGGAGAGAGAGAAAGAAGGAAGGAGAGAGATAACCCCCAAGAAAGTCAAACTATCTATTTATTTAGTTATGTGTTTTGGGTTGCATTTTGCATTAATCGTCACCACACACAGAAGCCCTGCAATTTATTATTGGTGATAAGTGTGGACAGTAGCTATTATTTTCTCTCCCTGTTCTAAAATGCGGCAGAGTGGGACACTTAGATTTATGAAACATGCATAATTCAAAACTCTAGTTCTGGGATGGCTCAGCAGGAAGACTCCCGGTTATTTCCATATCCTTTCTTCAAAATTCTTCTTTACTTGCTTTCTTTGTTTTCATATCAGGGTATTAGAAATCACTCAAAACTCAGAAGTGGGAGAATTCATCATGGAAATCTAGCAGTACAGTATCTTTCACAAATGGGAATAACTATAAACCCCCTATTCTACAAAATCCACAGGAAAGCCCTGGAGGAAGAAAGTAGATTTTCATTGGAAGTAATGAGTTAAGCACCCAATTCTCTAGCAAATCCCTTAAGTGTTAAAGACCCAAATGATGTAGTATCCTTTTTGTTTTGTACCCCCCAACCCCCAACTTGAGTGTGCCAGTAGCCAGGAATTATTCATCATCAATCATTTAAAGGTATTGTTTTTCACTCAATATCCTAGTTTTTCACACTTATGCAAGATACTTGAAAAGAAGAAAAGCAAATCAGGAATCTAAGAAGAATATAAAAATACAAAATATAAAAATACAAAAATAATTAAGAAATGGAAAATAAAGTGTACATATCTAATATGCTGTATATATTAACACTGATGTATGTAATGAATGAATTTACAAATGAATTTATAAATATAAACCATTTAGAATTTTCAGAGTTCAATATTTCTAATTGCTACTAGTAATAGTTATCATTGTATTATGTAATTTTACAAGGGGCTCTATATAAATGAGAATGAAGCACGATTAAAAGATATTTAGCTTTTTGAGCATAAGAAATCCATTTAAAATGACTCTGGACTAAAATGAGAGGTGGAAGCTCTCACAAGTTTGAGTTGGAACACCCACCATTGGGAGAACTCTGTAAATGTCATTTGGATGCCATGGTAACCTATGAAGAATCAATAGGATAATGTAATCTTTGGCTATAAACAATACAGAAGAGAGATAATATAGAGGTGTGGTTAGTAACCTGAGCTCAAGACTGCAGCTGTATAGTTCTGATTCTATTTGACAATTATTTCTCTAGCTTTTAAAAGGTTAGTTCTCCACCTGACTTTATTCAGATTTGTGAGACTTTTGAGTTTCTTAAGGGCAGAAGCCATCTTCTCATTCTGTGGCTCTTAAATGCTCAACTTTGTGCCATCATCCATACACTCATTTGTGTTTGTGTATGCCAAATAACCATTTACAGACACTTTATTATATGTCAGCCACCATGCTATATCTATCTATCCATCTGTCGATCAATCTATCTACAAGATCTTAGTAAATTCTCACATCACCTTGAAATTTTTTTAATTACTATTATTATCCCCATTTTTATATATGTTGAAAAGGTGGGGAAAAGCTTGGTTGCTCAATTCTTAAGGAATTTCTCAATATTGAAATAAGAGAAAATGAGGCTTTGGTTCACTGAAACCAGCAATTACCTGAGAGTGTTGCATGCTTTACTACAGTTCTCTTGACTGGAGGCTTCTGGGAATAACCAGAAATGAAAGTACTATCCAATGGGTTCAGACTGGATCCAAGTTCTGCCATGTGAGCTGGGCCCCTTCCCAGGCCCACTTCGGTATAGCATGGTGGTTAGAGACTGGGACCAGACTGTTTGGGGTTAAATTCCAGTTATGCTATTTATTAAAATATAGCCTTGAGAAGGTTACTCAGGTAGGAAGAGAGACAGTAGCCATGTCATGGGTTTGTTGTGAGGATTAAATGAAAAAATAACTATGTGGCATTTAAAGCAGTGCCTGGCACATAGTGAATGCTATGTAAGGTTTAGTTATTTTCACTATCTGCATTCTTGTATCCTGGGTAAATTGAGACTTCAGGATTTTTTCCACTGGGAATAAGCAGGCACTTTTAGACAGCGCAAGGGAGGATCCTGGGCTCTGTTAAATAGGGGTGGAGAGATATGATACAACCTTGCCTCTCCATTCCTGTCTTCTCGGGGCAGTTCACAATTTGCTAAGGAAAACAGGGATGACAATTCAGACTATTTTAATATCTATGATTCTACTTGGAGAGAATGAGAACATGCTATAAGTCAGATATAAAACGGAATCCAAGGTGACCTCCTAAGTGGCAATCTTCTGAAAAGAGCCTCTTCCAAGAGTTGCGATTTTGTCCTTCTATGGCCTATCACATTGTGGAATATTTTGCTCATCAAGGCAGGAAACAACTTTAAAACAGAACTCCTTCCTTTATGTCCTCCTTGATCGGTGTGTATGGATGGGTAGTTTGGGAAAAGTAAGGATTGGTAGAGAAAGAAAACAGAACAATTAGAAGCATTCTGAGAATGTTACCTCAGTTGTTCCATGTTTGTATTAGAATTCCAGGTGAGATTAAGACCTCTGAGGTCAGTATTGGGTTAAGGAAGGTGGCAAATTAGTGGGTTGAAGCACCTGTTTGCAAAAAACTCAAGAAAAGTTATTGTCTGACCTGTGACCTATTTAAGAATAAGCTTAAATTAACATTAAAGCATAAATGAGTTTTTAGTTAGTGGAAAAAAGAGAATTGATGGGCTAGTTAGAAGTAGCATTTTAAAAATATAACTTGTAGTTTTTCTGCTCACACTAGTAATTCATGTTCATTGATGCATATGTAAAATATGCATCTAATCTCAACAACCAGATATAACCAATCTTAACATTGTGGTGCATAGTTTCTAACCTTTTTTCTTTGACTATATCCATCAGTTATATTAATATTATTTAACAATCACTGTGGCAATACAAACTAATATATAAATCAATATATAAATCCCAAAATTTTAAATTCCACTTAATTTTCTACACATATTCAGTTGCATATATTACTGATGTGTTTACCAAGTGATACAAGCAGTGGTGAAATTTTTTCATTAACTCATTCTAATCATTTCCAGATCAGTTGTCTTTTAGAGATAACTGATGCCTTCTGCTCTCCCAGGTGTGATCTTTTATTTGATACTACTGCCAACAAGGAAGTGATGCTCCAATGTGCATCATGACTTGACACAGCAAACCCTGTCAAACTCTCCTAGTGATGTTTTCATTGAAGTGATAATCATTGGGTGATTGGGGGTGCCATTAATTGGAAAGTTTCTCTTACCATCCATTATATCGCCAATGGTACTTAATCTACTTGCAGTTTCTGCCAGCTAACAGAAATCACAATAAAAATATTCTTGCCCTTAACATATTGTTTGCTATGTTAAAAATATAGTAAATAGCTTTATTATTGACTCAATCATAAGCATCATTTATTGGAAAGTTATATTTGAATAGGTGGACTCCTCTTTCAGTCCAGATAAGTAGTGCAGGGGGGCAATAAGAACTGAGATCTGTTGCTAGGTTTCTCGGACTGAAATTCTTGCTGTGCTACTTAAGTTTTAAAAAATGCTCTTTGTCTCCATTTCCTCATCTATAAAATGAATATTATATTCAATAGGGATGATAAAAAGGATACTCCCACATGAGGCTTCCACTGGATCCCAGTGGAATAGACTCTCACTTGTCCTATCTATCCCTTAAGCTTCCTTTCTGTCTTTGGAGTGTTGCCCATCAGTGTCTAAGACACAAGGTCAGTGCCTATAGCAGCTCAGGTGGTTTTTTTTATGTTTGGTTGGGGTTTTTTTTTGTTTTTTTTGTTTTTGTTTTTGTTTTGTTTTTTTTACCTCTTCTCCCTTATTTCTTGGGTTTTCCAGAGCCCAAGTCCTTCAGAGATGAACCAGATGAGCATCAAACCCTTGCCCACCAGGACACTAGCCACCCACAGGAGTGCTATTGCTCCTATCAGCAACTGGCTGACAGGAGGGATTAACAAGCAACAATGTGGCTCACGGGAAGTCTAGACACAGGACTCCTGCGCAGGGATGTTGCATTTAAGAATCTTAGAACAGTGGTTATTTACCCTCTATATGGAAATACCATGATATTTTAGCAACTGCTAGGACTGTATTGGTGTGCTTATTGAATATCAGCCCTGTATACATGTATATATGAGCGACCATACTTCTATTAATATATAACACTCTATGGTAAACCTTTTGTATAAAGCCATCTTATTTTGAATGATAAAAATGCCCTGAATAAAATTTGGGCCTTCTTTAATTTTCTGTCTTTTCAGTCCTATTCAGAGATGTGGATTTGGTCTTTTGAATTCTGGTGTCAAAGGAGTAAGTCATCAAAAAACATTTTGGGAAAAAAAAAAAAAAACTATTCTTAAGTTTATCAGGCACTTTTTTTTTGAGACATGAAGACTTATTAGAAGTCAATATGCAGTTAGAGAGAAGTATGAATAACTGACTTTGCAGAAAACACCATAATAACCAAAAAAGAACAGTAAACACAGAAGAAAAGATGCTGTGAGTATTGGGCTTTTCAGAGTTCTCTTGGTTTATATTTGTGTTTTAAATAGAGATATTGTCATTGCCTGGACTTACGGTATGCAAATGTTATGCTATATCATTCATTTGCTTTCAACTTATTGGTCATGAATATGGATGCCATTTACCCTGTAATTAAAACATAGTCTAGTAATTTACACCTGAATTCAATTACAGCCTTAAAATAGGTTCTCCACTGAGATCTTACAAAGTAACTCTGAGTTATATTGCTCTTTTTCTCATGCTGAGTAATAATATTGGCAAAGTCTTGTCCTACCAGCCATCCAATTCTCTTGCTATTGCACACAGATACTCCTGGAGGCTTCTTTCCATGTTTTAGCCTCATTAACCCTAGTTTGATTACACATTATGCTAGGAGAACATATATGCTACTTCCTAACTCATAAAAAAAAAAAAAGACAAAGTAAATATATATATATATATTTTTATATTTCTATACTACATTTGCCATACTTCTGTTGATACTCATCAATGTTCAACCTATTTTACTGCATCTCTCCCTCCATAATATATAGGACTCTAGTGAACAGATATTTGTCCCATTTGTGTTGGCATCACTGTGGCAAGCATGGTGGCTTATGCATAGTAAGTACTTAAAAAAATGGGTTAATGTATGAATGGAGTGAACGAGAAAGGCATGCAATATAACAAATGCCACAGTGGATAAAATTATTATCTCAGTGCTTATTTTGAATGGTTTAGAAAAGATAGGAGGTATGTACTTAGGTAGAAGTATATAATTATTGTCTTTACTTATGTTTGCTTCAAAGTGTGAAAGATGTACTCTAAATGCCTGTAACTCCCTCTTAAAAACACTTTACGAATCTGTCATTCATTATTTATCTAAACTTTTTTCTCCATCCTATGTCTTGTAGGAAAATAAGTTGGGATGTTTACTATTACCTTTGTAAAATAGCACTTCCTTTGATTAGTTCAAAGACAAACTACTTCAAGCCTGAAAGGGGATGTTCTGTTTTATTATTCTAGAATTTTGTGGACAAGGTCACTTTCATCTTATCCATAACTTTCATTGGTTTAGGGCTCATATTCCTCAGCAACCTCATCATGGCAGTAGGAAGCATTTTTAGAGTATGCGTCTACCGTCACAACACATGCACATCACTACTTGCTTCCATTCCTTTGCTAATTTTAAACACCCAGGTGTGTGTTTTATTTTTTGAGAAAAGATAACAAAAATTAGGTATGCCATTTTAAGTGGGAAGGAGTATTATTCTGTTATAAGTACAATTATAATTTGGATTTTATTTCTAATCCCCTTCCTAACAAACAATAGTCTCCTACTGCTTATCTTTTTATCCTACAGGAACAACTAACCCAGATTTTTCAAGGATTAATCAAGAGAGTTTCTAATATTCCTTTCAAGGTTATATCTATTAGGCCTGCACTTAATGAAAGGGGCATACTGTCCTTCTGAACATTTTTTAAAAGGTATCTGAACATGGGCAAGTAGAAGTCATTTAACCACTGTGTGTGTGTGTGTGTGTGTGTGTGTGTGAAATCAAGAGAGCCTTTAAGGTATTTTTGCATTTTAATGTACATTGAAGAACTTAGAGTAACCTAAAACCCTAAAATTTTCCCATATTCCAGAATTTATAAAAACAGTAGTTTTAAAACAAGAAACAACAAAGATACCTGGGTATGTTCTCTACACTTTTTCACCCAAATGTATACTGATTGGTTTGTTTGCTATTAGTTTTACCTATACCTGCCTCCTTTCATCATTATTCCATTTTGTTGTTGTTATTGTTGGTTAACAACCTTCAATTAACTAACAGTTGTTATAAGAGGCTTTAAGAAAATCTATAGAAATAATTGTTACCAATTTTTCTTTAATCACATAATATTTACCTTCTTTTGGGAACCCTAGTTAATTAATGAGCACATGCCTACAGTTCAGTAGATACTATATTCGGGATATGTCTTAGTGTTCTCTGTCTCTTTTTAATTAGAACTAGACGAAATATTTTAGAATGAAGTATGACCCCTAATAAAGAAAATAATTTTGAAAGAACAACAGCTAGCATCTATTGTGTGTTTCCTATGTATTATTTTAAGTGTTTTCTAAGCACTTTAAATGTTTTAAATCATAAAATCCTTTTAAACTTCACTGAAGCCCAGAAAGGTTGAGTAACTTTCCACGGGTCTCACAGTTAATGAATGGTAGACCCAGGATTCAAACCCAGAAAGTCTGGATTTAGAGCCTGAGATTTTTTGTTTGTTTGTTTGAGAGAGATATAGATGGTGGGAAGAGGGAGAGAGAGAGAGAGAGAATCTTAAGCAGGCTCCACACCCAGCACAGACCCGATGCAGGCTGACACAGGGCCCACATGGAGCTCATACAGGGTTCAATCTCACAACCCTGAGATCATGACCTGAGCCAAAATCAAGAGTCGGACGCTGAACTGACTGAGCCACCCAGGTGTCTCTAGAACCTCGACTTTTAACCATTTGACGACCCTGGCTCTCAACTCATTTTCTTGTGGTGGAGTTGAGACTATACTCTTCATACATATATCTTTGAGTGATATAAGAAGAATCCATTTTTTTCCACTTGAGAAGAAGTGAATCCCTTATCACTGTTTCTAACTTTGTTGCTAGATTGTTAAGTCCCGGAGAAATGTTTCTATGTGATAAATTTCCAAGGGTTCTATTTATAAAGTACTTATCATCAAGTAATAGTTACAATATTTGCTATAACAGATTTTTTTCAATGAATAACACATAGCAAAACCAAAATACCTTAACATGAAGAATATTTTGATTATACTTTCTCTTGGGTCTTCATAATTGTTACTCTTGGATTTTTTTCTGACTCTAATTCAGAGATGCCTCTCAGGGTCTTTTGTATACAGTAGTCATTCAAGAGTATTGTCAGGAATGAATGAATTGCATAAGTGACAGATAAATTTTTGAATTTTCTCAGTGATATTCAGTTTTAGAAATCTATCTCCTTTGCCCCCTCAGATAATACAACTGTTGTTGCAACATCAGTGTGTACATTTAGCTCAGCATAATTTAAAAAAAAAAAAAATCCTTCATAATCAGATAGATGTAGATTCAAAGCTCCAGCTGGCATAGTAATTACTTCAAATGGTCATAGTAGTTACTTCAAAGAGTTGAGAATTAAATGAGATAATCTACATGAGGTACTCAATGCATTACCCACACATAGTAAGCATGACATTAATAGTATATAACTACTACTCTTGAGCAATAGTAACAAGAACTGCTTTCAGATACTGTTGCTTAATTTTTTCCCCTTTCAGTTAGTATGCTCTTAAAATATATTTCTATTAACTAAATTTGCATAATGTTAACTGTAAATATTTTCTCTGGTATAGTCTTTTGTTATGCATCAGTTCATTGACCAGAGCGTCTTACAGAGAATATAGTTCTGGATACCATTAGGTTTATGATGTATGTGTTTATTTTTTTTTATGATTAAGCATAGAAAATGGTAGAATACATATACTATGTGAGAAAATGAATGTTTTCCTTGGTCTGTGTGTCTTCCCCTGAAGGATCTGTTGCTATGGAGGATCTATCTGTCCCCATTCAGTCCCACATTGTCTTTGTGAACTCCACCAATTCTTCCTCACTCCTCCGAGATTGAAGGGCTATCATCATCATTCTAATACTTGCATAATGCATGTCCATCTGCCAGTCTAAATGTGGAGAGCTGACATTCTGACATGTTCATGTGTTTATTCCAGCCAGTCCTCTAAACCCTGCAGGCACCTCTCAGCACCTCACCCTTGAGGAATCCATAAAGAGCTGTGAGTCAAAATTAGGTGGGCCAAAGAAGTAGGGGTATGAGAAAAAGGAATGCTTATACGGGGGTCTTAACTCAAATGCTTAGGTTTCAGGTTTCAGGAAATTACAAGAAATGCTTGGATAAAGATTATGCTTTTTCTATTCCCAAACATAGTACTGATTTGGCGGTCAAAATAATCATAAAAAGGTTGAGGTAGTATTTGCCACAAAACATTATAAGAATGGAGTGGAAGCAAGAATCGAACATTTGTTAAACTCTATGACAATCCAGATAATGAGCAAAGTATCTCTATACACATTATTACATTTAAATCTCACACTAGTTCTACAAGGCAAAGAGCATTTAATCCATTTTGGAGATGAGATTTCTGGCCCACAGATGTTAAGGAGTTCATATAGCTGAAATCTGAAAAAAAGAGTATTTCTGATTCTAAAGCCCACAAATGCTTCTAATGCATAGTACTGCTTCTACAGGAACTTTGTGGATAAGGACATATGTCAACAATTAGGGACATAATTAAAGTCTTCAGGAAAGATACAGGGAGAAATTGTAAATTTCTATTATTTAGATGGTTCTAGGATCTCAGCAGAATGAGCTTACTCTTCCCACTGCAGTCTTCAAGAAAGAGAGGTTGATCTGTGAGTCATGATGAAAGGGAAAGGAAATGGTTGAGCAGTGGATAGGAAAGAAATTTTGTCCACTTGACCTTGTATTGAAAGTTCTTACCTTGAAGTTGTCCCAAGTCTGCCTGAATAATGAGGGCTGTCATGAAGGAGACTGATAAAGACTGAATGTCTGACATTGACAACAATAACATTTCATCATTGGTAAAAATGTTCCACAAGGGACTGATAATATACCTTGGGATCATGCATGACTTATTCACATAATGGCAGTGGCTCCCATTCAGAACAGCCTCTGAAGACAGTGGGATATGGGCTGGCAAAACATTTCTACTCCATCAGCAAAGACATCTTTGTCCAGCAGAGAAGCCGATGAAATAACACTACTTGAATCCTCTTTTGTGTATATCAGAAGGTAGAAAGATGAAAGTTTAAGGCAATGGTCCTGTGTACTATATATATTGGTACATGAAATAGACTTTCAGAAGCAAAAAGAAGATAAAGGTCCTTTGGTATTCTAGAACTGATTGTACATCTCAGGCCATGTGTGGTATCCTTCGAAAATTAGCATAACCACCTGTGGATTTTGTAGAGTTCAAGTATGCAATGCAGTAGACATTTTTATCTGAAGATTTGGCTTTACTTTAAACTTTGTATAGAAGACATACAAGAAGACAGTCTCTTAGATTTATTTGATTGTCCAATGTATTCCTAAACATGCAATGATATGGAGAAATGGGCATTTCTTTTATATGGGTAAAAATGTAAATTGGTACAATCATTTTTGAAAGCAAGTTAAATATACTTATTAAAATTTAAATTTTTTCATTGATTCAGCAATTCCTATTATACAACATCCACACAGAAATAGTCATATAACTACACAAAGATACACATACACATATTCATTCCAGTGTTCATCACAATGGCAAAATAATTGTGAATGATCTCAATTAATAAGGGATTAATTAGATAAATTTTGGAAGATACATATACTAGATTATTAAACAGTTGATGTATAAGGAACAAGATCTATGTCTAGATATAGATAAATATCCACGACATACTGTCAAGTGAAAAAAAGCAAACTAAGAACAGTATAGTCTTATCTTATAAAATTAAAAAAGGTGTGTGTGATTTTTTACAAAAACAGAAAATAGAGGTTAAATGAAAAAAAATTAAGAGGTCTATACTAAATAATTATTAGAGAATTATAATTATTATAGGGGATTTAAATTTGCCCCATTATACGTTTCTCTGTCATCTTATTTTTCATAATAAATAAGTGCATATATATAAAACATATTCATATATATGATTTTTATAATCAGAAAAATAGATATGTATTTGTAAACAAATACTATAGAGTAAACAAAGGAAAAAGAGCAGAAACCTAGGCCTCGGGAAGCTTTTAAAGCTATTGGCTGTGGCAGAAGTACATGGGTAATGATGTTAGGGTCTCCGGTGTGTACTAAGGAAAACACCATAAAACCTCAAAAGCACAAGTCAAAAATACCTAAGATTTACAGTTCTTTGACATTTCCCAGTTCTTCCTAAATAATTTTCTGAGCGTCTTCATATTTCTCTGTCCTCTATGTTTCTTGCTGACTGGTGTTCCTACCTGGCTCTTAATGGATCAGAGGATAAGCAGAAAAATCTCCTATAAGAAGAAAGTAAAACTCAATAGTTAGCAGAGAAACATTTGAGGTTTTGATGTCTGTAGCCTTGAAATTGAGGGAGGTAGGGCTTGATGTCACTGCACATTTCTAGATAAATTATGAAGTATAGTATTCTTAGCAATGTCTGTTTTTGAGCTATTGTATGGCCAATGTTAAGAGAAATTTTTGGGGCGCCTGGGTGGCTCAGTCGTTAAGCGTCTGCCTTCGGCTCAGGTCATGATCCCAGGGTCCTGGGATCGAGCCCTGCATCGGGCTCTCTGCTCAGCGGGGAGCCTGCTCCTCCCTCTCCCACTCCCCCTGCTTGTGTTCCCTCTCTCGCTGTGTCTCTCTCTGTCAAATAAATAAATAAAATCTTTAAAAAAAAAGAGAGAGAAATTTTTAAGAATTAGTGAAAAAGAGGGACACCTGGATGGTTCAGTCAGTTAAGCGCCCGACTCTTTGTTTTGGCTCAGGTCATGATCTCAGGGTCATGAAATCAAGCCCCACATTGGGCTCCAAGCTGGGCGGGGAGCCTGCTTAAGATTCTCTCTCTGCCCCTCCTCCCTGTGCTTGTGTGCATGCTCTCTCTCAAAAAAAAAAAATTGTAAAAAGAAATACACATTTGTATTATTATTCTTTTTAAAAGGCTAGTTATAAAGAATTATCTGCTTAGAACCTTACATTTGGCTTCCATTTTTATTTTTTTAAATAAAATATATATTTGATTTCTAAAAAAAGAAATGATGCCACAACATTTGGGTGAGCTTCTCTAGAAGTTGTTTCTTGAGAACCTAGAAATACATTCTGACCATTTCCAGAGAACCTGGAACTTCATACAGTACCTGTCTTTTTCTAAATTACCTTGCTTAGCATAATATTTTCAAGATCCATCCATATTGTCACAAATGGGAAGATAGCTTCTTTTCTCATGGCTGAATAATATTTCATTGTATATATGTATAACATTTTTTATCCATTCATCCATCAATGGGCATTTGAGTTGTTCCATATCTTCACTATTGTGAATAATGCTGTGATAAACATAGGAGTGCACATATCTCATAGAAATCTTGTTCTCATTTCCTTTGTTTATAAACCCAGAAGTGGAATTGCTGGATTGTGGGATTTAATTTTTTGAGGAACCTCCATCCCTGTCAACAATATATAAAGTTTCCCTTTCACCATACCCTCACCAGTACCTGTTTTCTCTTGACTTATTGATGATAGCCATTCTGAGAGTTAGATGTTGTTAAACATCTATGATTTTGATTTGCATTTCCCTGATGATTAGTGATGTTGAGCATCTTTTCATGGTTGACCATTTTAATGTCTTCTTTGGAGAAATCTTTATATAGTTCTTCTGCCAATTTTTTTCTCTTGGATTGTTTTTTGTTATTGAGTTGACTGAATTATGTATATATTTTGGATATTAATGCCTTATCTGATATATGGTTTTGAATTTTTTTTCCCATTCTGTAGTTTGTTTTTTCCTTGTGTTAATTGTTTCTTTTGCTGTAGAGGAGCTTTTTCAAATTTAAATTCAATTAGCCACATGTAGTACATCATTAATTTTTGATATAATGTTCAATGATTCATTAGTTGTGTATAACACCCAGGGTTCATCACATCGCGTGTGTAGAAGCTTTTGAATTTTATGTGGTCCCATTTATTTTTGTTGTTTGTGCTTTTGACACCAGGCCCCCAAGATTATCACCAAGAACAATATTGATGAGCCTTTTCTTCTAGAAGTTTTATGGCATCAGGTCTTATGTTTAACTCTTTGATTCATATTTAGTTAATTTTTGTAAATGGTGTGAGATAAAGGCCCAATTCCATTGTACAACATGGGTTTCTACAGTTTCCCCGGAAGCACTTATTGAAGAGACTATCCTTTCCCCAGTGGGTATTCGTGGCTCCCTTGTCAAGTATTAGTTGACAGTATATGCTGAGGTTTAAATCTGGGATCTCTATTCTGTACCATTGGTTGATGTATCCATTTTTTTGTGCCAGTACCATACTGTTTTTTATTACTGTTTCTTTGTAGTATAGTTTGAAATCTAGAGGTATATTACCTCCAGCTTTGTTCTTTTTTCTCAGGATTGCTTTGGCTATGTGGGGTCTTTTGTGGTTCTGCAGAATTTTTAGGATTGTTTCTTCTATTTCTATGAATAACATAGCATTTTGATGGGGACTGTAATGAATCTGTCGATGGCTTTGGGGAGTATAGCCATTTTTCTTTTTTTAAAGATTTTTATTTATTTATTTGAGAGAGAGAGAATGAGAGAGAGAGAGCACATGAGAGCGGGGAGGGTCAGAGGGAGAAGCAGACTCCCTACCGAGCAGGGAGCCCGATGCGGGACTCGATCCCGGGACTCCAGGATCATGACCTGAGCCGAAGGCAGTCGCTTAACCAACTGAGCCACCCAGGCGCCCTACTATAGCCATTTTAACAATATTAATTTTTCCAACCCATGAACATCAGTTGTCTTTCCATTTGTTTGTGTCATCTTTAATTTCTTCCAGCAAAGTTTTATAGTTTTCATTGTATAAATCTTTCACTTCCTTGGCTAAATCATTTTTAAGTATTTTATTATTTTTGATGCTATTGTGAATGGGATGGTTTTATTTCTTTTTCAGATGCTTCATCATTAGTGTAAAGGAATGCAATTGATTGCTGTATGTTAATATCCTATATTCTGTATGTTTTGTATCCTGCTACTTTACTGAAATTTTTATTAATTCCAACAGGTTTTGTTTTTTTTTTAACTAATTCTTTGGGATTTTCTATGTATAGGATCATATCAGATAATGATTTTACTTCTTCCTTTCTGATTTGAATGCCCTTTATTTCTTTGTCTTGCTTAATTGTTCTAGCTAGAACTTCCAATATTAGGGAATGGTGAGGATGGGTATCATTGCCTTATTCCTGCTCTTAGGGGAAACACTTCTCTCCCCATTGAGTATAATGTTAGCTATAGATCTGTCATATATGGCCTTTATTATGCAGAAAAGGCATTCTATATCCACTCTTTCAAGGGTTTTCATCATGAAAGAATGTTGTCAAATGTCTTTTCTGCATCTTTTAGGATGTGATTTTTATCTTTAATTTACTGATGGGATGCATTACATTTATTAGTTTGTATATTTTGATTCAGCCTTGCATCCCAGAGATAAATCCCACTTGGTCATGGTGTATAATCTTATTTGTTCTTGAATTTGGTTTGATAATATCTTATTGAGAATTTTTGCATCTATAGACATCAGGGATATTGGTCTATAGCTTTCTTCTGGTATCCTTACCTGGTTTTCGTATCAAAGTAATGCTGGCTTATAGAATGAGTTTGGAAGTATTCCCTCCTCTCTGATATTTTGGATGAGTTTGAAGGAATTGGTGCTACTTCTTTAAAATGTTTGGTAAAATTCTCCAGTGAAGCTGTTGGCTCTGGAGTTTTCTGTGTTGGTAGTTTCTTTTGTTGTTATTGTTGCTGTTTTACTAATTCATTATCTTTACTTGTTATTGGTCTATTTGGATTTTATATTTCTTCTTGATTCAGTCTTGGTAGGTTCTGTGTTTCTAAAACTGTATCTATTTCTTCCAGGTTGTGTAATTCCTTGGCCTATAATTGTTCATAGTAGTTTCATGATTTTATGTATTTCTGCAGCATCTGTTATGTCTTCTTTTTCGTTTCTAATTTTGTCTTTTTCTTAGTCTAGCTAAAGGTTTGTCAATTCTACCTTTTTCAAAGTGAGTTTCATTGATCCTTTCTATTATTTTTCTGGTCTCTATTTCATTTACTTCTGCAAAAGGTTCTTATTTCCTTCCTCCTGCTAAATTTGGGTTTATTTTTTTAGTTCCTTGAGGTGTTAAGTTAGGTGGTTTGAGATCTTTCTAATTTCTAAATATAAGGATTTGTTGCTATAAACTTTCCTCTCAGTATTGTTTTTTGCTGCATCATACAATATTTGGTAAATTGTGTTTTCATTTTCATTTGTACTGAGATCATTTTTTTAAATTTCCCTTTTGATTTTTTCTTTGATTCGATAGTTGTTTAGAAGTGTGCAGTTTAGTTTCAACATATTTGTAGAACATCTTATTTATTATTGATTTTTAGTTTCATGCTATTGTGGTCAAAAAAGATAGTGGATATGATTTCAGTCTTTTTTTTTTTTTTTTTTTGAGAGAGAGAGAGAGTGCAAGTGGGGCTAGGAGAGGGGCAGAGGAAGAGGGAAAGAGAGAATTCCAAGCAGGCTCCATACCCAGCTAGAAGCTTGATCTCAGGACCCTGAGATCATGACCTGAGCTGAAATCAAGAGTCAGCTAGCTGCTCAACTGACTGAGCCACCCAGGCACCCCTGATAGGATTTCAATTTTAAATTTGCTACAGTTTGTTTTGTGCCCTATCATATTATCTATTCTGGAGAATGTTCCTTATGCATTTGAGAAGAATGCGTATTTTGCTGCTGTTGGATGGAATGTTCTGTATATGTCTATTAAGTTCATTTGTCCTAAGGTGTGGTTCAGTTCCGACATTCCCTTGTTTTTGTCTGGATGATGTATCCATTGCTTATAGGGAGTACTGAAGTCCCTTACAATTATTGTATTGTTATTTCTCCCTTAAGATCTATTGTTAATTGCCTAATATATTTCAGTGCTCAGTTGGGAGTGTATATATTTAGAAGTGTTATTTCTTCTTGATGTATTTACCTAAGGCTGGGACCCTGGGCTTGAAGTCTGTTTTGTGTGATATAAGTATGGCTACACCCACCTCCTTTTGGTTTGTTTTTGCTTTGAATAACATCTTTCATCCAGTTACTTTGAGCCTATGTGTGTGTTGTAAGCAGCATATAGTCGATTCTTTTTTTAAATCCATCCAGTCACTCTATGCCTCTTGATTGGTGAGTTCAAATCATTTACCTTTCAGGTGATTACTGATATGTAAGGATTTACTACTGCCATTTAATCTTTTGCCTTCTGGTTATTTTGTCTCTTCATTGTTTCTTTGTCCTTCTGTTTCTGCCTACCTTCCTAAGCTGTTTTTTTCCCATGGTGATTTGCTCAGTCTTTTGGTTTTTTGTTGTTCTTATGTTTTGTTTTTCTATTCTAGGTTTTTGCTTCGTGGTTACCTTAAGGTTTACATCAAATATCTAATAGATATAATAGTCCTTTTTCTGCTGATACCAGTTTATCTTCATTTTCCTGTAAAGTTTCCATTCTTTCACTCTTCCCCTTTTATACTTTTGATATCACAAATTACCTCTTTTTATGCTGTGATTTTTACTAAGATTAGAAGCTATAACCTTTATGCTATCGTCAAGAGTTTAATATAGTATTCTAAAAAAAATTACAGTATTCTATCACCTAATCAAAGTTTTGTGTACTCTCATCTTTTCATTTCAGCTTGAAGAGCTCCTTTCAACCTTTCTTATAAAGCAGGTCTAGTGGTGGTGAACTCCCTCAAATTTTGTTTGGGAAAGCCTTTATTTCTCCCTCATATCTGAAAGATAACTGCTGGATTGAGTATTCTTGGCTAGCAGTTTTTATCTTTCAATATTTTAATATGTCACTCCACTCTCTCCTGGCCTGTAGAGTTTCTGTTAAGAAATCTGTTGATTAGCTTAATGGGTGTAATTTTGTAGATTATTGTATCCCCCTCCCCCCAAGGCTGCTTGACTTTTGACAGCTTTAAGATAATGTGTCTTGAAGAAGGTGATTCAGCATTGAGATAATAAGGTATTCTATTAGCTTTGTGGACTTGTATATCCAGTTCCTTCCCCAGGTATGGGAAGTTCTCAGCTTTTATATTTTTAAATATGTTTTCCACTCCCTTCTCCCTCTCTTCTCCTTTTGGGACATCCATTATCCTTATGTTGATTTTCTAACGGAGTTAAACAGTTTTCATAAGGTTTCTTCACTTTTTAAAAATCTCAGTTCTTTCCCTTCTTCCCCTTAATCATTTCTATATTTCTATCCCTGAGCCTACTAATTCTCTCTTCCATATGATCCGCTGTATTCCCAGGGCATTCTAAGGCATTCTTTATCTCATTTATTGAGTTCTTCAGCTTCAGAATTTGTTTGGTTCCTTTTTAGAGTTTCAATCTCTTTGGTAAAGTACTCCTTCTGTTCATTAATTTTATTCCCGAGTTTATTGTATCACCTTAGGTTTTTTTGTGTTTTTTTTAATTTTTGGTTTTTTTGGTAGCTCATTGTTTTTCTTCATAATGGCTATTTTAAATCTTTATCAGTTAGATTGCATTCTCCCACATCTTTGGGTTCAGTTGCTGGAAAATTGTCAGTTTCTTTTTGTGATACCATATTACCATGATTTTTTATGGTGTTTGATGAGAGGTGCCTCTGGCATTTGAAGTAGCAAAGACCTTTCTTGTTGAGGCAATGCTTTGTTTATTTTAATTCTAACAGGGGTGCCTGGGTGGCTCAGACGGTTGGGCTCTGCCTTCGGCTCCGATTGTGATCCTGGGATCAAGCCCGGCATCGGGCTCCCTGCTGGGCGGGGAGCCTGCTTCTCCCTCTCCCTCTGCCTGCCGCTCCCCTGCTTGTACTCAATCTCTAAAAAAAAAAAAAAAAAAAATCAGTTCAACAGGTTGGTAGTAGGCACCTTCCTTTTGTCTTCCAGAAGGTGGTGCTATAGCACCAATTTTTAGTTTCCTTTAGCTGACCTAACCCTAAGGCCAGGACCCTATGCATATATATTTAAAAAACAAAACAAAAAAGTCTTGGTGGCAGAGTGGGGGCCAGTGTGTACTTAGCACTTGGGGCTCTGGGTATGCCCACAGCCTGGTGGGGAAATCCTCAAGCGGGTGGAAGAGAACCCCAGAGGTCCATGGGCAGTCCCTAGTACTTCCCAGGGAGACGCTTTCCTACAGTTCTCTTTGCCTACTTCCCTTTCCTTTCCTTTCCCCCCAGGCTCTGGGGTCTCTCTTCAGAGGGAGCAACTGGTACCTCCAGTTGCAGGACACGTGGCTGGGCATGTCTCCACTCACCATCTTCTCCCCCCACCTCTGTCAGAAAGGTCATGACAGCTTGCTGATGAGCCTGCCACTGCCTTCTCTGTGGTCACCAGCTCCACTGCCACAAAGTCCACTGCCCCTGCCCTTGCTCTGCCATCTCTGTAGTCCAGTCCGACCTCTTTCAGGTGCACAGATGGATGGATATCCATGGTATCCTTGTATGCTGTGCAGAGGCTTTAATTTTTTTTTTTTATTGTTTTTGGTTTTGGATGTCCAATTAGCTATAAATCAAAGGGGAGAGAAAAAGGGAACAACTCATGCTGCCATGATGTTGACATCACTCTGAAGTATTTCTCCTTTTTACTCCAACTCCTTTGTTTGAAAACTAGTATTTATATACTTATTTTGAGATCTTAAAAGGAGGTAACCATTTCCACTTCAGGCTAGATAAATATTAGGAACTCTTAAATTTTATCAAGGGACCCCAGAAGTAAACAACCCTGGGTAAGTGTTCTGCCCAATGTGTAAATCCAATAGTTAGCCAAATAATTCCTGAAAACAGGTCTAAAAACTGACCCCATATCTATTTTGAAATTAAGTGGTTTTAGAATATGTATTTAACTTCTTAAAACACAGAAAACCCTATTTTTGTGGGGAAGATATGATCCTTTCCTAGATATCTGGAAATGACATTGGTGGAGCAGAACTTCTTCTAATCAAAATGTTGTGCTATGGTTTGAGTTCCTGACACTATCAGTCTTGGACCCCAGGTAAGACTCTCTAAATGAAGATCATGACGTAGTTTTGGCTGAATGTGTAATAGAGAGCTTTACCCAATCTTTCTACATCTAAGTGCCATGTCAGAAACTTGTTAGGGAGAATGATTTGTTGTAAGGCTGCAGGGCTTGTGGTAGTTTTGAATTCATTTTTGTGCAAACAGTTGTTATATCTGTACTAGCCAGATAGATGTTGAAAGAGAGTTATCAATTACTATACTGACAGGACCATATCATTTTGAGCACAGCCATAGCTAGGCCAGCGCAAACACAGTTAAGGTAGTAAATATATCTGCTTTTAAAATATTGCATCCCCAAATTTTGGACTGACAGAAATAATACTCGATGCTGTATAAATAACAGTGTAGGTCATATACTACATATCCTCACTCTGGCACTACTCTTATTATTCTTGTCTCTTTGCTTGTCATTCTCCCAGGTAGTTTGTAAGCATCTTGAGGGTAGAGATCATGTATTTTTCATCTTTGTATCCCCAGAGTGTAACTTAATGCCTGGCACAAAGTAGGCTTTCATGTTTTTTGAATGAATTCAAAAACTGTATTAAAAGGCTACAACTAAAGACACAATCAGTAAGTATGGATGGACTGTGGATATATGATTTATTATTCACGTTCAAAATCTCTACATAATTTTATATACTAACTGGTTAGAACTACCAAGGAGGAAATGAAAGTTAAGTATTCTTTCTTGGAAGATATTGGGACAGTTATGTAGATCTTTCATAGATTTCATTTTATTGAGTTATATCACCTCCCCTAGTCTCTTTGGGGGGAAACTCCAAATAAATTGTAACCTCAGTAAAGGTAGATCCCATACATATTTTGCCAACCATTTTATCTGCAGTGCCAACAATGGTGCCTGGCATATAATAGGTATTTAACACATAATTGTTGAATTATCACTGAGCATTTTTGTTGATTTACACCCAGTATCATTCTAAAACTAATCAGGGAAACCTTTCATAAATAGATACAAGTAGAAAATAAATGTATAAAAATTGGAGCAAGGGGAAATTGGATACAAAGAATAAGTTGCAGGAGTAAGACAAATATATGAAAATACAAGAAATAATAGTCTTGTACAGTTGTTAAATATAAGCTTTTATTTTTTACTTTATGAATGTCAAAAAAAACCCACAAAAGAAAAAACAAAAAAACAAAATACCCAAATCAGTAACACTGTAGCAGATGCTGTCAGTCCTCTGCACATGTTGCCTAAGACTTTCAGTGTGTTCCCGCTAGTATTCAGGTGACCATTCCTGCATCTTTGCCTAGGACTCCTTACCCCAAAACTTTAGGAAGCAAATGAAAGTGCTGAGAACTTAACACCACAGAGTAGCCTCAATTGAAGACTAGCAAGAGTTGGTATACAAATATCCCTATCCCCCTATCGCTTAGAAGTGACCCTTCTAAGGCACACGTTTTCTGGTTGTTGTTTCTTTAAATCATTTCCCACAATCTCTCTGTGGAGGTAAGCTTCAGTAGCCCACTCTGGTAGCTTTTTCATTTCCTTCAATTTTCTATAATACCTCACTACTTCCTTGCAGTGTTCCCTGCTCTTTCCAAAAAAAATTACTTTTATTCTAATCTTTGTCTTAGAGTGTGATTCTTGTTAAAACCAAAATAAGACCTATAAATGAAAATTATATTCCAAAGGTGACAAGGACAAAATAAGCCATATTGTCAGGAAGAACACTTTTCTGGGGAAAAAAAAAAATCTGCTTCATGGACACTCCTAGAGTGGGCAGTGGCTGATGTATGCAACAACATCTTTGATGATATTGATCAGGCAATGTCTCTGTCTCCTATGATCATGATGTCTTCTCATTATGAGAAGAATTTGAGGAAGGGAAAAGAACGTTTGGTCCAGCTGCAGAAAGCAGAAATCTTTATTCTGGATTCTCTAAAAACTGGTATTAGGATTATTCTATCTTTGCTCACTTGACTACCATTCCATTTTCAGCCCATTCCTCAAGTACTTTTTTCACTTTGGTTTTACTCATTTGAAGGCTGCTGTTCATTAGCTACTAGTTACAGCTTTGGCTGACATACTGCTCACTTTCTAAATCTCTCCAGCTGTCTGGTGTCACATGTTTTCCTTGCAAATTTACCTTCCAAAATAAAAGTTGTCATGCATGGTCCCTATGGAGATGAGCAGCCTTTCCTTTGTTTTCTCCTGGGGAAAGAAAAAGGAAAAGCTGATGTGCTGACACATCGAATATTTAAGCCAAACACTTCATTAATGTACCTATAAATTTTTTATCAGGAGTCTGATGGGTAGTGGTAGTCCATTGCATGCTTGCTGGTCTTAGACACAAGTAGTTGTCATGTCTCCTAAGCATCTGCCATACAATTCTAGCAAGTAATTCTGCTTGACTTTTTTAATACCCCTGTTTCTTTTGTCATCCCCTAACTGAACAAAAAGCAGAAAACAAGGTTCCAGGAAAGCAAGAGTTAATAAAGAATTGATTGAACTGAGAGATTCAGACCATGCTTAGATAACTGAAAATAAGCAGATTGTGCCATAGTTGGTCTAGTTATTTTAGCTTCTTTGACATCTTGTTCAGAGTACCATAGTCTAGCTATGATTAATTGTTTGGCTATCACTTGTTAATATGGCAGGGTAAAAAAAGGAAAAACAAACAAAAAACAACTATGCTACTGAAGACTAGGCATGTCCTATAGACATAGTAAAAAACTTCAAAATGAAATATATTGGTGAATAATTAAGTGGTGACTAATCAGTGCAAACCACAAGTATGGAAAATTCAGCATTTTTCAATGCCTGCCACCCTCCCTACTCTCCCTTCCCCAGCTCTCCCTTCTCCTTTTCACACAACTGAATATGTGCTATCTTCGGTAGGTACCAAAGCTGTCAGTTTGTTTATATATGGTAAACGCTATAGCTAAATGTTAATGGAGGAACAACACTTGCCTCTGTCTAATTTAGGTAAGGCAATATCACTCTGGATCTTAGAAAACAGATTAAAAGAATATAGGTCCCTGGGGGTAGAGGTCAGCACAGAGTTGGAGAGTAGGAGGACTATTTTAGGGGATTTTATTAATAATAAACATTTGCTGAAAACTCATTTAGTGCTAAACTCACTACTAAACCCCCTTTATGCTAGTGTGTGTTTAATCCTGACAATAATTTTGAGTTAAGAACTACAATGGTCCCTCCTTAACAAATGAAGGAATTGAGGCAGAGAAATTAGTTGTCTGAGAGTAAATGTTAGAGTTGGAATTTTTACTCAGACTGATTCCAGAATCAACAGTCTCAAAGGAACCCCAATACTCAGGGAGCCACGTGAATGAGGCGATGGGTAGCTCATTGCAAAATGAAAGAAAAAAGAAATGAGAGAAGAGCATGAAGAATCTAGAAATCTTCAGTAGCTGGGTATGAGAAGAGAAAGATGTTAGGTTCCAGCACTTTCAGAAATTCCAACAATACCAAAGAAGAGATTTCCCAGGAACCCAAGGACATTGAATACTGGATCAGGTCTAGGCATCGAAGTTGGATATTCAAGAAAACATTATTATCAACTAAGTAAAAAAATAATGTCTATACAAACTTGTTTAGTGTCATATGAATACATTTCCTGGATGTCATTAGCAACTTAAGAATAACTCCTTCATTGAGACCAGGTGTGTTGCCTTCCTCAACACTTGTTTCTGAGTTGTAAACTCACTTCTAGGAGGGTAAGAAAACTGAGGAGCAGGGCTAGCCATCCAGACCATGCTTACACAACATGGGGCAGCAAGTCAATTGCTCTTTACCAGGTTTTATATTAAATTTACTTCAAAGATTGTTTCAGATCTCAACTGTAATCTGTCCATGTTGGTAAGAACAGAACAATAACAATAACAAAATTTTATTTTGCTACATAATCCAGGTACTGTAGAGGAGGTGAAGAAGAATAGGAATAATATTTTTGAATGGAGTAATACTGAGTAATGAGCAGAGACCATTATCATAAGTTAATGGACAGGGGTAAAATAGGTTAATTTATGTATTGTAACTTTTACAGATGCTTTATGTGAAAAAGAAAGGTTCAAGAAATCCTAATGTGCTTTTCTTCTTTTAGTTATTTTCATTGTATATTTACATATAAAAGTCCTGAAAACTCCTTCAGTAAAGAAATCCTACTAATTTTGTTTAACTTTCTGTTTCCCAAACATAATTCGCCCATAGAATCTATTTTTTCAGAGAATGCCTTTTAATATCTAACTGGTGAATCTTAGATACAATTTTGGGAAAAATTCCTATGGTTAAATAACTTCATTTTAGAAAGAAATTAAGAGGTAATTCATATAGGTATAGATATAAATATAAACATTTATTGAGTCCTCACCATATGGCAAGCAAGTATTCTAGGTCATTGGTAATGACAAAAACCCCTGCCCTTTTAAAGTGTGATGTTGCCTGTGACAAGTTGTCTTCTCTAGAACAGAACAGTCTCATTGATAAGAGACTTCAGTTGGTAATTTTCAGAGCATTCCCAAGAATCAAACTGATATTTCAAAGAAATTAAAAACTGAAGGGAACTTTTGATATCTCTTCAAATCTGAGACTTCAGATTTAATGAAAGCTGTATCAGGATGAGATATGATTCAGATATTGAGTTACATTTATGTAATCCAATATAGCCTTATAAATTAGTCACATTTAATAAACATTTATCTTGTTTTAATTGTCACTTTGTGTGTTTCAGTGGTCTCAACTCTAGTTCACTTCAATATTTAATAGATATGATTTTCATTTCTAAAGTAATCTGTACATTTTTGTTTTATTTTTACAATTCAAATTTACTTTGCCTACTTCTGCAAGATTTAAAGATTATGTTTTGGTTTTTTTTTAAGATTTTATTTATTTATTTGACAGAGAGAGATAGCGAGAGCAGGAACACAAGCAGGGGGAGGGACAGAGGGAGAAGCAAGCTTCCCGCTGAGCAGGGAGCCCAATGTGGGGCTTGATCCCAGAACCCTGGGATCATGACCTGAGCTGAAGTCAGACACTTAAAGACTAAGCCACCCAGGTGCCCTTAAAGATTATGTTTTGATCCCTAATTTTGAAATATTAATTCCTACATTTTCACAATTAAATCATTACTAAGTGACATAATTCTCTTCACATAACCCCCTCCCCCAAGTCTAGATACCCAGATGTGGACAGGAGCCAGCTTAAACACTCTCCACCTAACTTGCTAACACTGCACCCTGCCTCTGCATTCTCCTGCACATCTGCCCCATCCAACCTGCTTACTCAGCAGAAGTTCCTCCACAGTGGCTCCTGACACATCTTATTCTACAAACAGCCCAGAGAGTGACCTGTGCCAATTCCTGTCCTGGATAGAGGGGACAATAACCACATTCACCAGTTTGACTACAGCTCCAGCAATAGGCTGAGGGTAGACATTTGCTCTAATTGCTAGTCCATCCACCAACAAAAATCTCACAGAGAACAGCACAAGTAGAGAGCTATGTACCTCATGGTCACTGCAACCCCAACAGATGAACTGGGGGTAGACATCTGGTCTGACTGCAGGTTCTGTCCACCAACAAAAGCCTCCCAAGGTACAATGCAGGGACAGTGCCCTGCAGTTTTCTGTGACTGCAGCACCAGCAAATGGGTGGAGGGCAGGCCTGGTCTGATGTAACTACAAACACAAGGCAGCCCCAGAATGGCCCCTTCATTGTTCAGGGACTAAACCCTGCCCACATCAGGCAAAGTGGGCCATTGCAGTTTATTGGACTAACAGCAAACACAGCTCAGCCACAATAGTAGAGCACACAAAACACATATAGGAGACACTCCTGAAGTGCCTGGTTCTGGTGAATAGAGGGCATTGCACTACAGGGCACCACAGGACCTCTTCTTCATAAGACTACTATTTTCAAGATCAGGAGACACAGCTGACTTTCCTAATACTAGAAAAAAACACAGAGTTTACAGAAAATCAGGAGACAGAGGAAGATGTCCCAAATGAAAAAATAAAATGAAATCACAGCAAAAGAATTAAATGAAATGGAGATAAGTAACATGTCTAATAGAGAATTCAAAGTACTGGTCATAAAGATACTTACTGGACTTGAGGAAAGAGTGGGGAATCTGACACCTTCAAGAGAGAGATAAAATCAAAAAAAAAAAAAAAACAATCAGAGGTGAAGAACTTAATAACTGAAATTAAAAGTAGAGTAGAGGGAATCAGTACTATATTAGAGGAAGTAGAAGAACAGATCACCAAGCTGGAAGACAGAGTAATGGAAAGCAACCAAACTGAACAGGAAAAAAGAATGATTAAAAAAATGAGAATAGGTTAAGGAAACTCAGCAACACCATTAAGTGTAATAACATTTGCTTTATAGGGATCTCAGAGGGAGAAGAGAGAGAAAAGGGGGCAGAAATTTTGAGTAATAACTGAAAACTTCGCATACCTGGTGAAAGAAACAGACATCCAAATCCAAGACATACAGAGAACCCCCAGAAAAATCAACCCAAGGAGGTCCACACCAAAAAACACAATAATTAATATAGCAGAAAGTAATGATAAAGAGAGAATTTTAAAAAACAGCAGGAGAAAACAGTTACATACAAGGGAAATCCCATAAAGCTATCAGCTGTTTTTTGTTTTTTTGTTTTTTGTTTTTCAGCGAAAACTGCAGGCCAGGAAGGAGTGGCATGATGTATTCTAGGTGCTGAAAGGAAAAAAGCAGAAAAACAAAAAACCTGCACCAAGAATACTATATCCAGCAAGGTTAACTTTAGGAAAGAAGGAGAGATAAAGAGTTTCCTAGACAAAAACAAAAACAAAACAACAATAACAACAAAAACTTAAAAGTTCATCACCATTAAGGCAGCCTTACAAGAAACATTATAGAGAATTCTTCAAGTAGAATGTAAAGGCCATAATCAGGAGTAAGAAAATTAGGAAAAGAAAAAAAATGCACAGGTAAATACAAATGTAATATGACTAGATTAATCACTTGTAAAACCAATACGGAGGTTAAAACACAAAAAGAGTAAAAATCAATTATATCTATAATTAATCAGTACAGGGACTCACAAAATAAAAAAATGTGAATTATGATGTCATGCACATAAAACATGGGGGGGGGGGCTAAAAATCCAGTGCTTTTAGAATGGGTTCAAACTTAAGCAACCATCAACTTAATATAGAATGCTATATATATAGGTGTTACATATGAACTTAATGGTAACCCCAGATCAAAAACCTGTAATGGATATACAAAAAGTAAAGAGAAAGGAATCCAAGCATACCATTAAAGAAAGCCATCAAACCACAAGAGAGGACAGTAAAAGAAGAACTGCAAAAACAACTGTAAAACAAGTAACAAAATGGCAATATGTACATACCTATCAATAATTACTTTGAATGTATATGGACTAAATGCAACAATCAAAAGACATAGGGTGATAGAATGGATAAAAAACAAGGCCCAGATAGAAGAAACTTACCTGACACCTAAAGACACTTGCAGAATGAAAGTGAAAGGATGGAAAGACATTAATCATGCAAACAGAAGAAAGCTGGGGTAAGCACTTCTTATATTGGACAAAATGAAATTTAAAACAAAGATTGTTCAAGAAACAAAGAAGGAGAGGGGCACCTGGGTGGCTCAGTTGGTTAAGCCGCTGCCTTCGGCTCAGGTCATGATCCTGGAGTCCCAGGATCGAGTCCCGCATCGGGCTCCCTGCTCGGTGGGGAGTCTGCTTCTCCCTCTGACCCTCCTCCCTCTCATGCTCTCTGTCTCTCATTGTCTCTCTCGCAAATAAATAAATAAAATCTTAAAAAAAAAAATTTAAGAAACAAAGAAGGAGAGTGCATAATCATAAAGGGAATAATCTGATAAGAAGATATAATAATTGTAAATATTTATGCACCCAGTCATGGGAACGCTGAAATACATAAAGCAGCTATTAAGAAATCGATAGTAATAAAATAGTATTAGGGAGCTTTAACACCCCGCCTATATCAATGGGTACATCATCCAGACAAAATCAACAAGGAAAGAGTGTCTTTGAATGACACATTGGACCAGATAGATCTAACATATATTCAGAATATTCCATTCTAAAACAGTGGAACACATTCTTTTCAAGTGCACATGGAATATTCTCTAGAATAGAGTACATGTTAGGCCACAAAACAAGCCTCAATGAATTAAAAGACTGAAGTTATACCATGCATCTTTTCTGACCACTAGTTACGTTATGAAATGTTATGAAACTAGAAATCACAAGAAAAAAATCTGGAAAACAAATACACAGAGACTAAATGACATGCTACTAAACAATGAATGGGGGTGCCTGGTGCCTTCGGCTCAGGCCATGATCCCAGGGTCCTGGATCGAGCCCCGCATCAGGCTCCCTGCTCAGCGGGGAGTCTGCTTCTCCCCCTCCCTCTGCTCCTCCCTCCTGCTCCTGCTCTCTCTCCCACTCTCTCAGTCAAATAAGTGCATAAAATCCTAAAAAAACAAAAACAAATGACAAAAAACAATGAATGGGTCAACCAAGAAATCAGAGGAAATTAAAAAAAAAAATACATGGAGTCAAATGACAGTGAAAACACGATGGTCCAAAATCTTTGGGATGAAGCAAAAGCCTATTCTAAGAGGAAAGATTATAGCAATACAGGCCTACCTTAAGAAGCAAGAAAACATCGCAAACAAACAACCTAATCTTAAAGCAGAAATAAATGAAAAAAGACCAAGAAAACAAAAGAACAGATCAATTAAATGTAGAAGCTGGTTCTTTGAAAAGATCAAGTTGATAAAGCTTTAGCCAGACTCATCAAAAAAACAAAACAAAAACAGAAGACTCAAATAAAATCAGAAATGGAGAAGAAATAACAACAAAAAACACAGAAATACAAAGGATTAAAGAGAATATTATGAAAAATTATATGCCAATAACTTGAACAACCTAGAAGAAATGGATAAGTTCCTAGAAACATACAACTTTCCAAAACTGAATCAGGAAAACAACAGAAAATTTGAACAGACTGATTACCAGCAATGAAATTGAATCAGTAATCAAAAAACTTCCAACAAACTAAAGTACAGAACCAGATGGCTTCACAGGTGAATTCTACCAAATATTTAAAGAAGAGTTAGTACCAATTCTTCTCAAATGATTCCAAAAGATAGAAGAGGAAGAAAAGCTCCCTATAATTGATTCTATGAGGCCAGCATTACCTTGATACCAAAACCAGATAAAGACACTACAAAAAAGAAGAAAGAAAGAAAGAAAGAAAGAAAGAAAGAAAGAAAGAAAGAAAGAAAGAAAGAAAGAAAGAAAAGGAAGGGGAGGGAAAGGAAGGGAAGGGAAGGGAGGGGAGGGGAAGGGAAAGGACGGGAAAGGACGGGAAGGGAAGGGGGAAAGAGAGAGAAAGAAAAGAACTATAGGCCAATATCTCTAATGAACACAGATGCAAAAATCTTCAACAAAATATTAGCAAACCAAATCCAATGATATGTTAAAAAAAATCATTCACCATGATCAAGTGGAATTTATTCCAGGGATGCAGGGGTGATTCAGTATTCACAGATCAATCAACATGATACATTACATTGACAAGAGAAAGGATAAAAACCACACGATTACCTCAGTAGATGCAGAAAAAGCATTCAACAAAGTACAACATCCATTTATGATAAAAACTCTCAACAAGGTAGGTTTAGAGGGAACATACCTCAATATACTAAAGGCTATATCTGAAAAACCCACAGTTAACACCATACTCAATAGTGAAAAACAGAACTTTTCCTCTAAGATCAGGAATAAGACAAAGATGTTCACTCTCACCAGTTTTATTCAACATAGTACTGTAAGTCCTAGCCACAGCAATCAAGGAAAAAATAAAAGGCATCCAAACTGGAAAGGAAGAAATAAAACTTTCACTATTTGCAGGAGACATGAGACTATTATAGAAAACCCTGAAGACTCCACCAGAAAACTACTAGAACTGATAAATGAATTTGGTAAAATCACAGGACACAAAATTAATATACAGAAATATGTTATATTTCTATATACTAATAACTAGCAGAAATAGAAATTAAGAAAAAATCCCATTTACTATTATAAATGGTAATTTACAATTCTAGGAAATGTAAGAATAAAATTAACCAAGGAGGTGAAAGACTTGTTAAAATGTCCATACTACCCATAGCAATCTACAGTTTTAAAGCCATTTGTATCAGAATACCAACTACATTTTCACATACCTAGAGCAAATAATCCTAAAATTTGTACAGAACCATAAAAGACCCAGAAGAGCCAAAATAATCTTGAAAAAAGAAAATTGGATGTTATCAATCCAAGATTTCAAAGCTTTATTAATCAAAACAGTATGGTACTAGGACAAAAATTGACACAAAGATCAATGGAATGTAATAGAGTCCAGAAATAAACCACACTTTTATGTTCAATTAATCTCCAACAAAAGAGGCAAGAATATGAAATAGGAAAAAGTCTCTTCAACAAATGGTATTGGGAAAACTGGACAGCTACATGCAAAAGAATGACACTGGACCCTTTTCTTACACCATACACAAAAATAAGTTCAAAACTGATTAAAGACCTAAATGTGAGATCTGAAACCATGAAAATCCTAGAAGAAAACATAGGCAGTAATTTCTTTGACATTGGCTGTAGAAACATTTTTCTAGATATGTCTCCTCTGCCAAGGGAAACAAAAGCAAAATTAAACTGTTGGGACTACACCAAAATAAAAAGCTTCTGCACAGCAAAGGAAACCATCAACAAAACAAAAGGGAGTGGGAGAAGATATTTGCAAATGATATATATACAATAAGGGGTTAAAATCCAAAATATATAAAGAACTTATACAACGCAACACCCCCCAAATAAAATAATCAAATTAAAAATGGGGGGAGGTCACGAACAGACATTTTTCCAAGGAAGGCAAATAGATGGCCAACAGACATGTGAAAAGATAACTCACCATCGCTAATCGTAAGGAGAATGCAAATCAAAACAATGAAATATCACCTCACATCTGTCAGAATGGCTAAAATAGGAAAAAAAAAAAACACAGGAAATTGTTAAGCGTTGACAAGGATATGGAGAAAAAGGAACCCTCAGGTACTGTTGGTGAGAATGCAAACTGGTACAATCACTGTGGAAAACAGTATGGCGGTTCCTCAAAAAATTAAAAAAGGAACTACCCAATGATCCAGTAATTGCACAACTGGGTATTTACCCAAAGATTATGAAAACACCAATTCAAAAAACATGCACCCCTAGATTTATTGCAGCATTATTTACAATAGTCATGGAAGCAATTCAAGTATTCATCCATAGATGAATGGATAAAGAAGATGTGGCATATACACACAAGGATATTACTCAGCCATAAAAAAGATGAAAACTTGCCATCTGCAACATGGATTTATCTAGAAGGTATAATGCTAAATGAAATAAGTTAGCCAGAGAAAGACAAATGCCATATATCTCACTCATTTATGGAATTTAAGAAGCAAAACAAATGAACAACAACAACAAAAGACCAAAAAATATACTCTTAGATGTAGAAAACAAATTGGTGGTTGCTTAGGGGAGGTGTGTATGGGGGGATGGGTGACATAGGTAAAGGGGATTAAGAGTACATTTATCATGATGAGCACTGATTAATGTATAGAATTGTTAAATTGTTATATTGTATGCCTGAAATAATATAACACTTAATTATACTTGAATAAAAAATAAGTTTTCAAAGTTGAAATGATCTTGTGGGAGTTATGCCTCCCAATATTAAAAAAAAAAGTATATAACATAATTATTTAGAAAGAAATGTAATCAACAGAAACATTTTCTATTATATTTTTGATACAATTCTCAGGTTTTAATTAGTAAATGAAAATACTAATTTTGAAGAGTGTCATTATTCTAGGAGTCTAAGTAAAAAGAGCATTTTAAGGTTTGGATTCTGCGGCACATTTGAATTCCATTCTGGTTGAGAATTTTGTTATTTTGTACTGAAATATGTTGGGTTTTCATTATTTCTGGAGCACTGATATGTTAGGAATATTAGAAAGTGAGTAGTCATTGTGAAGTGAAATCAGATTTATTCTGAACCGTAGTCTTTGCATGAGATGAATAAGCTCTCTGAGGACAAATTCTGAATCAACTTTACATTCTTCCAGAGCCAGGCAATTTGTAAGAAGGGTTTTAATAAATATTTGTCAAATGAGTGAATGAATAAATGAATTATTGAACCAATGAATGCAATCGCAAATCCTGGCCACCTTTAATAACACTTCCCCAAAGTGCCAGAATTACAAGTTTACAAAGTTCAGAATTAAGTTTAGGATATGAGATTGATTCAGTACTCTAATTGCCTGGTGCAAAGAAAAGTAGCTAATAATGTGGAGGAACATTTTGTTATAACTATAGCACAGAAAATAGCCATTTCCATCGCAGAGACAAGGTCTGAGATCTTATAAATACCATTTCATTCATCCAGGCATTGTTCTAGGTATTGTGGATATAGTAAATAAAATTCTTTAAAGAGTTTGTGGAGTTTAAATAAAATGTCATGTAGTAAAAAATGGTATGAATAAAAAAGTGGAATAAGGGAGAGTGTGAAGCATATTTAAAATACGCTTTTAAGTTATTACATTTAATTGATACTTATATTTAAAATAAGATATTGAGGGAAAGACAGTTTTATAGATTATATGAATTGAGATCTGAAGAAAGTAAAGAAGCAAGCCATTCAAGATGCCTAGGAAGAGTTTTCTAGGGAGAGAAAATAGTAGGTAGTAGGTAGAATTGCCTTGAGGCAGAAGGTAAAGACTAGCAAAGAGGCAGTGTGCCAGGAAGACAGTAAGTGAAAAATAATAATAATAGGAAATGAGGTCAGAGAAAGGTAGCAGGTGGTGGATAATGTGGGAGTTCGATAAGGGAAACCACTTTAAAAAAGTGAGTAGTTTTAAACAGTGATGAGACCTGACATATTTTGAAAGGATTACTCTGGTTATTGAGTGGAAAATAGTTTCTATGCTAGAGAATATTGTGTAGAAGGAGAAATGCCAGTTGGAATTATTGCAGTAATCCAGATAATAATCCAAATAAGATAATGTCTGGGACCACCTGGTGGTTATAAGGTCAGTTTTGGGATATATTTTGAGAGAAAAGACAAGATCTGTCCATGGGTTCAGTGTAGGTATAAAAGTAAGATATGACTCTAGAATCATTCCATGATTTTTGACATAAGCAACTAGAAGAATGGGAATGTTGAAAAACATTCAACATGATGGGAAAAACTAGGTAAAGATCAGGTTGAGTGTGTCAGGGGTTGAAATGGAGAGTTCTGTTTGGAACATGTTACTTTTGAAATACCTGTTAGACAAAAAATATAGAGATGCCCGTTAGGCAGCTATAGGATTCTGGATAAAGGAAGAGGTGTTGTGTGAATATACATTGGGGTCCACTGGGTAGTATTTAAAGCCTAAAGACTACATGAAGTTACTTGAGGTTTAAGAATAGATAAAAAAGAGAAGTAGTGCAACACTAGGTCCTAGGTTATGTCAAATGATGAAGAAATTAAAATGAACAATTAGATACATGAAACAATTAATACTCAAGTGCAGGGGAAATATTAGAAGGACCCTGTATAGAAATTTCAAGGAAATAGAGTTACAGCCTAATTGGCTGGGTCAGACCTCAAAAGGTAATCCCAATGCCTTCCTTTGGGAGAAAAATTATATCACTGGATGCGTTGTCTTTGTTCTTAAAATAAAAAATTTATATTTTGTTTCTCTAGTGTTAACTGTTTTTGTTATAGTTCTAAGAACTCTTAAGAACTAAAATATCAGCTCTTCTTGAGATATTGAAGCTATATAGAACACTGGATCCAAAATCAGATTTGCAGCCTGTTGATCATTGTGAAGTTTGAGGATCACAGCTCTTGATTGTTCAGCATCCTAAGGAACTAAGAGTCTTGATTGCTGGCAGAGTCAAGGAACCCCACGCTCCACCACATCTTCTTCGTAAGGCAGTATATGACTTCCTTCATATACCCAAAAGGCAGAAACAAGTCTCTCTGACTTTTCTCCTCTCCTCCTACAGGATGGGACACACTATGAAAATCACATCTAGCCCAAAGTATTAATTCTAACTATATGCTGGCTTCACTAAGGAAGAACATGAAAAAAACAGGCTTTCAGAATTGAGTTGAATTCAAGGAAGAGTGCTCAACAACAAGGGTTGTTACCCTGCTGGAATACATTATCATTTTCTAAAAATGTTAAACATTTGAAGAGGTTGTAGGCCTCCATTTTTCTTTGTACAAGACTTTCAAAATCACAAAGTATTTCTAGTCCAGAAATGTTTTAGGTGTAATTTGGATTGAAGGGCAGTGACCATTCTAAATTAATATCTTCCAAGGTCTCATCCAGTACATGGTTTTATTATTTTGTTTCCTTGGGCAGTTTAACCTCATTTACCTTTGCTGTGGCAGAAGCTTTTTTCCCCTTTCATCGTATTTTCCAGATGACTGTGCAACCATTAGAGAGATGCATGGTATAAAGAATAAGAAGGGAAAAAAAAAAAAAAAAACACAGCAAGGAAAGTCCACAAGGGAATAAACCAAGTTAAACAAATAGATTTTATTTCATGTTATGAAAATCAAACCACTGTCTCTTTATCATAGTTGGTGGGGAGGCTAGGGATTTCTGTGGAAAATTACCCGTCCCCTGATCTTCTAAATCTAGATACAATTAGTTATAATTTGTTTATTTGTTTGTTTTTTGTTCTGTTACAATATAAAAGGAAAATAAAATTACAAATGCTAAGGTACTTAGAACCCAAAGTATGCAAATATTACAGATTTAAACCTTGGAAATATACTCAGAATGTAGAATAACTCACAGTGCATCACTGATAAGATAACAGTGCTGCTTTATGTGATTATGAATCATAAAAGCATGGCTAGTCAAAGAAAGTTCTATATTACAGAGAAAGTATTTCATTACTTGAGACAAATGGAAATGGCTAAACAAGGATTGTCTTCCAGGATTTCAAATTCTCTGAACCCAACTCAAACTTGTGAAATTTAGTTTTTTTTTTTTTTTTTAAAGATTTTATTTATTTATTTGACAGAGAGAGACAGCGAGAGAGGGGACACAAGCAGGGGGAGTGGGAGAGGGAGAAGCAGGCTCCCCACTGAGCAGGGAGCCTGATGCGGGGCTCGATCCCAAGACCCTGGGATCATGACCTGAGCCGAAGGCAGACGCTTAACGACTGAGCCACCCAGGCGCCGTGAAATTTAGTTTTAAAGAAACATTTACTAAGTTAGCAGATTGCCACTGTTGCTCACCCTCGTTGAATGTGGCTTTGTTAAACATAAGAGCTATTCTAACCCTGTGGTTTTCTCCCTTTCTTTAAAAGATGATTCTTTTTGCCAGAATCTCTAAGGTTTTCTTCTGCCTCATTACTTATTGCATCCAAGCTTCCCTAAGAATTTACAAATAACAAATATTTACTATGTTTGTTGCACCTCATTCCAATTTCAGTTTTCATTCAGTTTTCTTGGTGTATCATCCTACTCTTCAGTTGTCCAAGCCAACATCTCAGAATTTGCAAAATTTGCCAAGGGATTCTGTGCTTGTCCTACAATTAATCATTGACATTAACTGACATAAGGAAATAGGCATTATCTTCTCTATGTACACATAGCATAGTCAGAGGGTATTCTAGGCATACAGTGGAGCTGTTTAAAGTATGAGTTATAGATTAGCTTTCTAGATCCATCTATCCACTCTTGCATGGATAGATGGGTCCACTCTTTCCACTCTATCCACTCTTTCTAGATACATCTATCCACTCTTGCATAAGTCCTGAACTACTAAATTTGAAGCAGCAGAGTCTCTTGGAAACACAGAAGAGTCATCACAGAGAGGCTATTTGTGCAACATCATGGGTAGTAGAGATCTAACACCTAAAAAGTTTCATAGTCTCTTTTACCTTCCCTGTTTTCCATCTATCTTCTTCCTTTATTTCCTTTCTCTTTCTTTCTATGATATCTTTATATATCTAGGTATAATGTATCTATCCTGTGTAGAGTGTATTAGGTAAGTAAGTCTGGGAACCCAACAAATGTGGCATTATCTTTGGTACAGGATCTACAGAGGTAAGGCAATTGAATCCCTGGAGATTGTCCCATAGAGCCCTGTGTGTTTGAGTGTGTGTGTGTGTGTGTGTGTGTGTGTGTGTGTATGAGAGAGAGAGAGAAAAGAGAGGAAAGCAAGAGAAGAGATGAAAGCAAAAGGAGAGGAGAGCGAGAGTTGAGAGTACTTCAGCTTTTCTTCAGCCTTTTTACTTCATGTGAGGCCTCAGGGACTTCAATATCAAAGGTATTTCACATAACTTTGAGGTGTAGACCTCCCTAGAAGTCATCAAGAGACTTCATTTTACAGATAAAGAATTCAGGGCCTGGACAGTTCAGGGGACACTACCCATTAGTAGCCGAGCTTGCATCTTATACGCACACTCCCCGATCTTTCAATCAATCACAATCCTTTCCCTCCACCCTAACTTAAATCTAAAATGTTCTTCCTCTATTAAGAGAAACATAAATCAAATATGAATGACTATAAAGTGCAGAAATATTAAAAGGGAGGAAAGATGAAGGGCAAGTACAATTTAAAAGTTACCAAGGTTTCCTTATTTTTTTTGTCTTTAACATTTTTAACTCTTTTATGAAGAAAAGCAAGATAAAAAAGCACATTTGGTATGGTTAATGAGTTGAACCTATTTATCAACAGTTATAGGATATACTGCCTATCACAGTAGAATATTTTCAAAACATGTTGAAAGTCCTTTAAAAACTGGTTCAGAAAGTCACCTAATATGCAAAGATTAATGCAATAATACCTATAATTTCATGACTACCATCAGTGTGTAGGCCTTAGGATAACCACAGGAGGATGTGATGGTTTTTCCTCACATAAATAAATGGTGTTTACATTAACTTGTATAAGTTTTTTATCTTAAACAGCTGTCACCATTTTTTCATCCACATGTGTCACTTTATAGCCAAGGTTAAAATGCCTTGTGAGGCGACCAACATTTAGCCAATCTTAGGGTCATGACCGTGGAATTGCTGTTTTTTATAAAATAATGAGAAGCTTCCTCCCTAGTTCCCAAACTATATTAACATGGGAACCTCTAAGGGGTCATGTCCAAGTGTGCCTATGATTCCTTATGGGCCTGAGGAGCAAGTTCTTTCACATAGAATCAAGCAGACATACAGTCTCAATACTCCCAGATTACCAGGAGGTACTTGAGGCACACGTGGGCCCATCCCCCTGTACATAAAAGAAAATAAACTTTGATGAAGGTAGTTGTAGAAAAAAGACCTCTAGACAAGGTGCCTTAGTTTCCTTTACTAAGGACACTTGAAGGCTTTCCTTCCACCAATTTTGAAGTTTTAAATTTAAAACTTTCCTATTTTTCACAAATTAGTTAACACAACAATCTGTCATGATTTATAATCTCACAGCCTTGGCCTTGTACAGTATTTGATGGATAGGAAAGCCTATTATGTCAGAAATGAATACATTTTAGTTTATAATTTTGTTGAGACTTATAAACTAATTTTTTAAATTTTATTTTAATTCCAGTATAGTTAACATATCGTGTTAAATTAGTTTCAGGTGTACATCCAATAATTCTCTATATTACTCAGTGCTTATGATAAGTGTACTCTTAATCCCTTTCACCTATTTCACCCATCCCCCACCCACCTCCCTTCTGGTAACCATCTGTTCTCTACAGTTAAGAGAACTGTAACTCTACTGTTATTTGGTCTTTTGTTGTTGTTGTTGTTCGTTTATTTTGTTTCTTAAATTCTACATATGGGTGAAATCATATGGTATTTATCTTTCTCTATTTGACCTATTTCACTTAGCATTATACTCTAGACCTATCCATGCTGATGCAAATGGAAAGATTTCACTTTTTTATGGCTGAATGATATTCCACTGTGTGTCTGTGTTTGTGTGTGTGTGTGTATACCACGTCGTCTTTATCCATTCATCTATCGATGGACACTTGTCTGCTTCCATAATTTGGCTCTTGTAAATAATGCTGCAATAAACATAGGGGTGCATTATAACCTTTCAAATTAGTGTTTTCGTATTCTTTGGATAAATACCCAGTTAGTGCAATTACTGAATCATATGGTAATTCTATTTTTAATTTTCTGAGGAACCTCCATACTGTTTTCCACAGTGGCTGTACCAGTTTGCATTCCCACCAACAGTGCATGAAGTTTCCTTTTTCTCCACATCCTTGCCAACATTTGTTGTTTACTATAAATTAATTTTATCATTAATTCCCAAAGAGTTAAACTCAGCAAAAAGTTCAAATATCTATAGGAAATAGTATTCGTGATTGCTTTCCTTGCCAAGTTTTTTAAAGTTAGTGAACAATTTCATGACCATAGGTCACCTAAAGGGATTTCTTTCAGAGGAGCTGTAAAACCAAATACCATAACACATTTCTTTATGTAAAATAAGTGTGTCTGAACTAAATTATTTTTCATTGTGCTAAAAAGTAGAGGATTCATTTTCTTGGTTCATTTTTTAAACAAAAATTAGATAATGTGTGACATTGTTATTAAAATCTCAACCACTATTATTTGCTTTAGACGGGAAGGAAAACTACAGCCTATGGGCCAAATCCAGTGCACCACCTGTTTTTGTAAATAAAGTTTAATTGGAATACAGCTAGGCTCATCCATTTATATATTGTACATGGCTAATTGTGCACTGCCACAGCAGAGTGGCATAGTTGGGATGGAGATCTTACGTCCTGCAAAGTCAAAAATATTTACTTTCTGAACTGCTATTAAAAAAAAAGTTTTCCCAGCATAGCCTCAAGCTGTGATTTGATGGGAAGATAGCTTCTATAAATCCCCTAGTAGTTTCTGGTTACATATCCTGGTAAAAAAAATGTGATTCTTGAGATTTCAAAAACCAAGAGATCTGAAGTCCTAACCAAATTTTGAAAGGCCATGATATATGTGGAGAAATATTCTCTCTTGAATCCAACATTATTATACAGAGTCAGAGTGCCCATCTTTAAAAAAAGATTTAATGTGAATTTTATCTTCATTTCTGTGAGGATATGTCATTTATTTGTAGTTGTTTTTTCCACCACGCTTTCTGTTCCTACCATAGTACTTATACAAGTTATCTATGGTCTACGTGAGAGACAGAACATGTTTATAAGATGAAAGAAGGAGTGCCTGGGTGGCTCAGTTGGTTAAGCGACTGCTTTCAGCTCAGGTCATGATCCTGGAGTCCCAGGATCGAGCTCCGCATCGGGCTCCCTGCTCAGCGGGGAGTCTGCTTCTCCCTCTGACCCTCCCCCGTCTCATGCTCTCTATCTCATTCTCTCTCTCAAATAAATAAATAAAATCTTATAAGATGAAAGACATTTTTTTCTTGATTAATTTTTAATGCATCTGTTTCTTTGCTTACCCTGAAAACTATCCCTACTTTTAATCCATAGCAGCACACTTTAATAGGGCATCATTCGAGATTTCATTGTTATTACTATGTGTTATCTTCTACTTCTACTTTACTCTTCAATTCACAGTCACTTTCTTTTTCCATGTCACAAATGGTCTTCCCCAATACAGTGATGTTTATTCTTTGCATAGTTAATTCCATTTGAGTAGAAGAGTTAAAACATAGCAGTCCTGGTCCGTGAGCGAATTGTCTTGCAGTTCTCCTGGACTTCATAAAAAAAAATTCTTTTTTTTTTTTTGAAGATTTTATTTATTTATCTGAGACTGAGAGAATGAGAGAGACAGAGAGCACATGAGAGGGGGGAGGGTCAGAGGGAGAAGCAGGCTCCCTGCCGAGCAGGGAGCCCGCCGATGCGGGACTCGATCCCGGGACTCCAGAATCATGACCTGAGCCGAATGCAGTCGCTTAACCAACTGAGCCACCCAGGTGCCCAAAAAAAATTTTCTTAATTGGTCTCTAGGGCTTTGACTTTTATTAACTATTTTAAACAAGCCTTTTCTATAGAAAGGAGACCCAGAAACAAAGTACAATATTGGTCATTTCAATAATATTAATCATTGTAAATATCAAGCCAGTTCCAACTGGACCTGTCATTGGATAATCAGACACTAGTGATAAGCTAAGGGATGATGTAGGTAAATAGGGAACAATCACCATAGTTAAAGAAATCTTGCTGAATCTGAGACATGGTAAAAGAGGTATCAAAATCTATAGCAGCTATTAGGGAGACACACTTACAAATGTCCCAAATAGAGGATTATAAGCTTCTTGAGGGAATGAAGCTAATGTATCAATCCCTTCTGATTCTCTTAGTAATAAACTAAGTTCACTTACTAAAAATGCAGTAAATGCTAAGAGTTGACTGATGGAAATCCTGTAGGACACTACGTCTTTCTCAGTAGCTGAACAAAAAAAATTAAAAGTCTTATTTCAAGTCCTTTGTAAATATTGTTGAACACTCATTCTTTTTTCCAGTGCTGAGAGTACCTTGCCTGTTTAATTTTAAGAAAAAGTAAATGGTCAGTGATTTTTCTAATCTCTAATGATGAAAACTTAGAGAAATTGAGTAATCTTAAATTCGCCTTCTTACAGAAAAGTATACCTTTTTAGGTAAAAGTCATTATGGAGCAAGAAACATAACAAAAGATGAGAATATGAAATATATTTAAAATCACAATAAATGTCTACTAAAGAGTAGAAAGATAAAGTTCCATCTGGCCACCGGTCTAACCTGTTACATTGCACTGTCACATGAGTCATATAGTGTATATTTCATGGACATTCAAAGTTAGATCATTAGAGCAACATGAGAAATAGATGGCATGTTTGTCTACAACAGTTTTAGTCACCCTATAGAAAGATTCATTTTCACATAGCTCTTACTACAATAGAGAAATGAACACAGATTTTCATTTTCTGGAGAGTCACCCACTCGATTCAATTCCAACTTTCAATTAAATTCTTAATAACTATCAGGTGGCAAACACCATATCTTAGGCACAATTGGAGATTACAAAAATCTATTCATTCATTCAATAAATGTCTTTAAGTATCCCTCATTTGTAATTTTCCAGGGTCAAATACGAGAAATGAAAGTCACAACTTTCCAGTAACTTGTAAACCAAGTTGAAGAAATAAAACAAATGCACTAAAAAATGTGGTACAAGGCAACATGTGACAAACATTATTCAAATAATATAATCAGAAAAAATTTAAAAAAACACTGAAAGAAGTCATTTCTAGCTGTAGGGACAAGAGATAGTCCTGAAGGAGATGGCACTGTGTTTTAAGGAAAGTGTAAAAAACTGAAAGAAAGTCATTTCTAGCTGTAGGACAAGAGACAGTCCTGAAGGAGATGGCACTGTGTTTTAAAGAAAGTGTAAAAATTTAACAGATATAGATGTGAGGAAAGAAACTGCCGTTCCAGGCGAAGGGAATGGCATAAGCAAGGGCATGAACTTAGGAAATGTGAATGTGTATTAATGGAATCAAGTGTATTAAGAGAATGTGGCAAAGGTGAAAGTATATTAATAGGTCAGTCTGTATCTTGGGAAAGGGTACAGGTGAGGTAAGAAATAAAAAAGAAAAATGTAAGGTAGGGTCAGATTACGGAGGACCTTGAATGGCAGGTGTAGGTGTTTGATCTTCCAGAGGCAATGGAAGCATTTTAAACAAGAGATTTAGCTTCATATATTAATCTGGCAACACTTGTTAGGAGAAAGTAAGGGGGAAAGAGATGCCATCCAGGGGCTGGCTGCTATGTTAACAGAGTAGTGAAGAACAGGGCTTATAATATAAAGCCAACACAGTGAATAGACTGTAAGAGAAAGATACTCAAAAAAGAAGTTGGTTCAAGTAAGTGAATCTAAAAGCCCTCATTTTATCCATTTTATATTCATTTAAATGTGCTGACAAGTGTGAGGAGAGGTAGAGAAAATGTGTTAAGAGAGCTCATGAGATAAGAAAGAATTTATCCAAGGATGACAGGGAATTTTTCTTTGGCTACAAAATGTTTTACAAAGAAGAAATCATCATTTTTCTAAATTTTAAAATGGGTTTTGATGTAATATTTGTTGAATTCAATATTATATATATGCACATATGCATTATCATATACATATATACATTTATATATGTCTATTATACAACACACATATAATTTGGGACTCTAATAAATTTGCCTGTAGTACTAAAATTTTTATATTAAGTTAGTGTCTTATTTTAGGGTGCTATAACAAAATATGACAGAATGATTGGCTTATAAACAACAGGTATTTATTTCTTATAGTTCTGGATGGTGGAAATTCTAGATCAGGGTGCCAGCATGGTTGGAGTCTTGTGAGAGCCCTCTTTTGGGCTGCACACTGCTAACTTCTCCATGTATCCTCACATGGAAGAAAGAGGGCCAGAGAGCTAATGACCTAACTACTTCCAAGGCCCCACCTCTTAATGCAATCATATTGGGGGTTAGGATTTTCAACACATGAATTTGAGGGGGACATGAACAGTTAGTCCATAACAGTGTTAAAAAAAATGAAGTACATGTTTTCAGTAACCCACTGTTTTTTGTTAGTACTTATTATTTATTGCCCATTATGGTGACCTAATTATCAATTTAAATAAGAGATGATTGAACGTGTATAGATCTGTGTTTGTTATAGGTGTTTAGACTTCATTAAGTAGCTTCTAAATCAGCCTTAATTGTTCGCCACACGTTAGTTCTTCAATAAAATGACACAGTTCTAGCTGAAGTTTGTGAATCACGAACTTTAGTCTTAATGAATCTCTCTTCCTTAGAGCATTATCTCTTTGCCCCATCTTCTTAAACACCATCAGTTCATTTGCAGCACATTCTAATGCATAATATAAACCAAAAGGGTCAGTCTACAGTGCCCAGGTTTTAACTGCGGAAAAATGAGGATTGCTTCTTTTTCCTGGGGCCTTGCCCTCAGCAATGTCTTACTTTTGCCCCCATACTCTATATCCCAGTGACTCTTCACCTTTCTATTGGCTGACTTCTATATGTCTTCAGTAAGTTTTGGAAATATTCAGAAAGACCTCCCTTCCTTGGTTCTTTGGGTACTCTCTGTCCAGATCAAATTTCCCTTCCTTCCTGTAGATTCTGCCATATCTGAATTTTGGGGGCCCAGTGATCCCCTTACATATCAGAGATAGTGTGTGGAAAAATAAAGTTTTCTCAGCATTTAAATAAATTTGATTAGGCTTTACTTGAATTGAAAAATATGTTTAAATAAATAAATATAAGGACAATGGATGGATTTAAAGAACAAAGATTTCAGATCTGAATGATTACCTAAAAATAGACTTAGCTTGGCTTAGGAAGCTGTTGATTTCCCTCATCCCAAATATCAAAGACTTTAATGTAGAGGAATACACAGTTGACCAGAACGCTCAAATAGCAACTCCAAGGTTTGTTTGGTTTAAGAATAAGGATTTTGGTCTTCAGCCTCTCTCATAACCTATGTTAGATTTTTATCTACAGGCAGAGATCCTAGAGTTGTTCCTTTCACGCCAGGTTAGGTAGAAGTTTGTACTTTGCGTGGCCTTGACCTTAGTGATCTTTATTTCTCTAAAACCAAACTATCTGCTCTTCTATGTTTCTCTATACTTGGAACCCTAACTCATTGTTCTTTTTCCTATTTGATTTACCTAATCACCAGTGGGACTGATCCTACTCCACAGAGTAGCCAGAGGCAATTACCTCTACTTTGTCTGTAAGAGCCCTGCAAGATGTCTGTAAGTGGCCTGCAAGATGGATCAACTTCCTTTCTTGAGGGTAAATCCGCCTCACCTCATCTTCGCATCTTCCCACCCTTCCTTCTGTTACTAAGTTCCTATTCAATGTAAGAATTTGACTCCTACAAACCAGATATTAAGACCACATGCATAACTAATGTGTGGCACCCTGACCTCAAGGTATTTATAATACAATGCGGAAAATCACTGAGTAGTTAAAATTACTGGTTTTGTGCGCCTGGGTGGCTCAGTTGGTTGGGCGGCTGCCTTCGGCTCAGGTCATGATCCTGCAGTCCCAGGATCGAGTCCCGCATTGGGCTCCCTGCTCAGCGGGGAGTCTGCTTCTCCCTCTGACCCTCCCCCCTCTCATGTTCTCTCTCTCTATCTCATTCTCTCTCTCAAATAAATAAATAAAATCTTAAAAAAAAATAAAATAAAATTACTTGTTTTATATCTTTCTGACCACCATGTTTTAGTGTCCTATCTGAATAGTCCCTATATCCTTCTTCACCAACAAAGCAGAAATGATTGACATTTTTGTCCAATTAATCATTAGGTCTTTCTTGGCCCAGGTTACCTGCTCCTAATACTTCTCAGCAAAGATTCTCTTTACTGAATCTGCTCTCAATTATCTCTAGTGGTGTGACTCTCCAGTATCCCATAACCCTATATGTACAGTATCAAAATTATTTTACACCTAAACTCTAGGTCCTAGAGGAATAATGGGAGTCAAAAATTTTCATGTGAGGAAAAGTAAGGTCATAAAACAGAGGATCGTAGAATTACTGACAAAATTTTAACATGCTTATATTTTAAAGTAAATATTAGCCACCTTTGCACAGGGAGAAGAAAAATTTCAGGATATGAAATTGAACCAATAGTAAAAAGGCATTGTTATTCCTGATCATTTTTGAATATTGTTCCCTTTCTGAAACAGTCAAAATTTTCACTTATTTCCCATCAAAGTAGTCTTAAAGATATGAAGTTTTATGTCATTTCTAACCCAGGGGTTGATTGTCCTCTGTCCTGTCCTTTCAAGGACTGCTTTTATTTTCTGTTTTAATCTCAATATTATATTTCCATTCCATACATATTCTGAAAGGTCATAAGGCACCAACACCTTTTATGCAAATCAAATAAAAATATACAGGATATTTGGTTTTTATTTTCAAAAGTGGATTCACATGTGCTCCTTGCTGCAGTCTGCACATGCAGATGCTTAAAAAGTCCAGTCCTTTGGCCTTGGCATCCTAACTCCAGTGGGAATCTTTTTTTTCTTTAGAAGTCAGAGGCCACATTATCTTACTTTATTATATTTAACAATAAATAACCACAGGGTGGTGGTTTCTCAGAACCCAGTGTTGCTCCTACATTTTGGCACCTATATTTTGAAGATTTGGTATGTCTTTAGTTAAGAAAGCAACGCAAAGGTTTTTCATTATTGTCCCTTTGGACATCTTCCTGAATTTCACAGAAGTTCTTATATGCAGATACTTAAGCACCAACATTTTATTACTATTTAGGATTCATTCATCAGATTTAAGATTCTTTAGCCAAGTCCCTCACCCCTTTTCCTACCCATAATTAATGTTTCTTTATGCTCAAAGTATTTGAAAGGCTTATTTTTCATCCCAACACCTAGAAAATAACTCCTAGATAGTTTATCCACAGAATATACAATAAAGCATGGTGGTCAAGAGCATGGTTTTGGGAGACAGATAGACTGGATTGAAAGCTTACCACTGTTCTCTACAAAATATGTGACCTTGGGCAAGCCATTTGACTTCTCCAGTTTTTTCCTTGATAGCACCATCTCACGTGTTTATTATTTATATTAACTAAGATGATGATTATAAAAACACTTAGACAGGGCTTGGTACTTGTTAGGTGCTAATACATAATAACTATACTTATTACTAATCACAGCCAGAATCATAGTCTCAAAACATGCTCCCCACAGCTCTCCTTACTACCTAAATTATCTCCTTTTATAACAACTCCTAGTATTAAGACACTGTCTTGAGAAAGACACTGAATAGTAATACAACACCACCCAACTAGTTTGGTTTAATTTGTTATAATAGCTGATTTTACCTCACTTTCTTTTTTTTTTTTTTTTTTTTAAAGATTTTATTTATTTCACAGAGAGAGACACAGCGAGAGAGGGAACACAAGCAGGGGGAGTGGGAGAAGGAGAAGCAGGCTTCCTGCTGAGCAGGGAGCCCGATGTGGGGCTCGAACCCAGGACCCTGGGATCATGACCTGAGCCGAAGGCAGACACTTAACGACTGAGCCACCCAGGCGCCCCTTTTACCTCACTTTCAAACATGGCCACACAATAATGACAAAAGGCACAGAAACATTTTGATAAAAAGATGAAGTTGAAGGATATAGAAAATCTAGAACATGGAGTGAGGATGGAAGAGAATAGGACTTGAAGGCAATCTACCAATTAAATTCTGGAAACCCAGCAACTCCAGGGTACCTGCAATGCAGAGTTACTTTTCTTCCTATTTTTTACTGCATCTACTTCTGAAATCCAAATAGTATTGCCTAATCCAAAATACTCTTATATGAAACACAAGAGGCAGATGTTTCTAAATTACAGTAAAATTTAATCAGTATATTGATGGCAATAATCAATTTAAAAATAGTCCATGTAAATATGCATACATTATTATGTTAACAATAGATATTATTATTTTCATTTTATAGATAAGTTCAAAGGATTACCTACCAAGTTCCCATAAGCAGTAAAATTTGGATGACATAGGCCCCAAAATGAGAAATAGAGAAATACTTAACTCTAATTCTGTCTCAGCCAAATATCTGCAATAAAACCCAAGGATGGTGAAACAGCCTCAGTAGTTTCTAACTGTAAAATGTCGATAGCATAGTTTTTCTGTTGCAGGGTTTTATGAAATTGTGCATATGAAAGTACAAGATTGTGGGGCGCCTGGGTGGCTCAGTTGTTAAGTGTCTGCCTTCGGCTCAGGTCATGGTCCCAGAGTCCTGGGATCGAGCCCCACATCAGGCTCCCTGCTCAGCAGGAAGCCTGCTTCTCCCTCTCCCACTCCTCCTGCTTGTGTTTCCTGTCTCGCTGTGTCTCTCTGTGTCAAATAAATAAATAAAATCTTTAAAAAAAAAAAAAAAAAGAAAGAAAATGTAAGAAGAAACAGTCAACCCACCAATGGATTCTAAAATGTTTTCTACATTTAAGAAATATAATTCAACTAAAGTGGTATATGTCATAGGGAGGACATCTTAGACTGTAAGAGCAGATACCTAAGTTTCAATAGCTTAACACAATAGATATGCTTGGATAGGTATTCAGGGGATCAGAAAAATTCTCCTAGTGGTCATTAAGGGATCAGGTTCCATCTTATTGTTCCACCATCCCACAGAGCCATGTCATAATGAATATCCAGCCAGAGAACTAGTAAGAAGCAATCATGGGGGAGACACACAACATTTCATCATAGCCTTGGTCTAACAGTGAGCATATCACATTTGCTCATACCTATTGGCGAGACATAGTCATAGACACAGCTCGCAACAAGGGAGGTGCCTAGTTATCATCCTATTACTGGAGGAGAAAGCGTAATAGAATTCACTGAACAGTGAGAGATCACTGCTACAATGTATCAAAGAAAAGCTATATTTCAACAGTATTTTTGTTTACTCTAAAACAACAACTTGCTAGTCTACTGATATTTATCCCATTTTGCTGAGGAATCCCTCAAGGAATAGTAATTTATTCTGCCTCTTCCCCAATGGATTACATGTTATTTGGGATTGTGGGTGGCATTAGTTATAGAAGGGGGATGATCTTTCTTAATGTAATTTTAAATAACAAACCCAATTTAGTGCAGCACCAGCAAAGTATTCAATTAAAAACACATTATTAAAATAAAAATTAATGTTCTGTTGCTGAACTGCTTGACTGAATGCACCAATTAAAAGTTTTCTTATCTTCCCGACCTCCTCTCCAATCTCTTTGGGAAAGAGAAAAGACATACACACAAACACACACAACTTTCTGACCAAATAAATTGAGGCTAGTGATGAACTTTGTCCCTGAAATACTGTAATCTCAAAATTACCTACAACATTTGACACGTGTTGTATGGCAAATAATTGTTTAAAAAAAAAAAACACACACACACATAATGCAAATCCCCAGAAGAAATCCTCATGCAGGTAGGCTTTCTCTGGCTCAAGTGCTGTGTGGGTTGATGCTTGTCCTCACCTAGGCCTGCAGGTCACGTGAACCCTCCACAGTGCCTGCTTCCCACGGACCCTGTCCTTCCATTTCTGGATCTTCTTCACCTGCCCACATGCTCAAGAGGTATGGCCAGAAGCTGATCCTCAGGCAGTCTTCTGCTGGTCCCAGTGTTACACATCCTTCCTAGGATTACAGACCTTAATCCACAGAAAATGATCCTGGAGCCAGTCGATTGACTTGTCCACATAGAACATGAGGATGAGCTCCATAATCAGGCTCAGGTCCAGCTACTTGGTCATCTTTTCAGGGAAGCACAACTGGGAGAATTCCAGGATCATCCAGTCCTCCGAGGGCTACTTGAGTGCAGAGTTCTTCTTGGAGCTCAGGTAGGCTTGGCAGAGCTGTTGTCCTTCAGCTGCACATGATAAATGCCTCTGGACTGGGCAGACATCATGGGGAAGCAGTAATTAAGGTTCTGTTGCATTTTCTCTATTTAAACATTTTCTTCTCCACTTTTTGTTTGCAAGATATTTCATATCTAGGTTCCCCTGATATCACCTGCATATAAATTTGCTCTACCAATTTCCTTTCACCTCTTGGGAATCCTACTACAGAGGGTGTGTTTTAGTGTTCATCCACCTTCAGGCAGTTTCTTTCCCCTCAAGATCCATTTGCGGATATAAGAAATATGGGATCCTGTAAAGCAACAAGTTTTCCAGGTAGATCCAGCTGCTGCTTCCCTTCTTCCTTTAATCTTTTATCTTTCAGGGAGTTAGTCTTTCTAGTCTAATGGAAAATTCTGTCAAGCCTATCTGTAAAGCTTTATATTCAGATGAACAGTGCGTGTACCCCCACTACCACAGAGCAGTGAGAATACACAGATGATCACAGCAATTGTGGTGGAGTTGCAAACTAGCTTTTTCGTTTGTGTGTATTTGCACGTGCTGATTGATACATGTTTTGTGAATGCACTGAAGTCAAGTCTCCCTGGTTTTAAAAGAACTCTAGGTCCTCCAAAAACCAGATGACCAGAATGGTACCTGTTTGAACTGGTTTTATAATGTGGCAAGTGGAGTCAATCTCTAAACTAACCCTATTTGATGTGCTTTTGATGGAGTCTCAGGAGGTGAGAAAATAGTTATTAAAATTTTTTAAAATGACTGATGCAGACAGCTATCAGGAATGGTCTCTTTTCACCTCTCAGTTTGGAAAAAAAGCCATAGGTTCATAGAGAATTTTGTCTGGAAAGAGCCAATGATACTATGCATAAACAAAGGTGCATGTACAAACATACATGCCCTATATACAAAGTCAATATATACCCACCTGGATACAAAGACACCTGCATACTAAGACATACCGCACATCTATATGCTCCAATTAGAAAGAAATTGGGAAGAAAACTAGAGGGAGTGGTCTTCATGGGTAATCTTGAGGCTATATTCTGAAGCTGCTTCATTTTTCCAGACTTTCAAAATTGGGCAGATGTCTCCTGGACAGTAATTTTCATTGAGGCCACAGCCTAGAGAACATCATCTTTCATTCTAAGAAACGCGTACATTTGGTGCAGAAGTAACATTCTGTTACCAGAAGCTTCTGGGCCACCAGAGGTCAGGAACGCTTCCTAGTCAGTCTCCCTGGCACCACGGGACACCTCTCAGTCCCTAAACAAATTTACTCATCCTGGATCAATGGTTTCAACAGCATTCAGTTTCTCTACTTGGCCGTTTGTAAAGAGTTAAATTATGCCTTTCTCAGGAGGTGACTCAATTATTTAACTCAAAATTGAATTACCTGAAGTGAATGTACCTTACTCCTAATACTTAAAATTTAAAAAGAAAAACTCCATATAAAGGTTTTAATTATGAAGATTTTATTTTTGAATATGCTTTCTATTATACTGTGGATAAATAATAACTCTTAAAAAAAAAAAAAAAGGGCTGTATGAACAGATTGCTCTCCCAGTGGGAATGAACTCCAAATATAAGGGAGAGGGATGACCTAGAATCTTGAAAAGCTGAAACATTCCCAGGAGGAGGCAGCCTCTCAGGTATTTTTCTTCTAGTCTTTGCATAGCTTCTCATCCCTGAGAAGTGCACAGTAATGAAATAGGTCAGCATGTGGAGAGATATTAAAGAGGTGTTATCTACCCTGTGAATCATGTCATTCACTGCTTTATGTTCCCCTAGAAATGGAGGAGAAGCAAGAACTCATTAGAGCAAATCAGGCCCAAATTTACAAGCATGTTTTGACTCTCTTGTGATGGATTCAGCCTGGAGCTCTGCTTTAGGTTGGCAGGATGATAGAGGTCAAGGCTGGGGAATGGCTAAGGGGAATCAGCATGCACCTGCTCTTTTTTAATGTTGTTTATAATTCACCCACGCTTCAGATGTCTGTCTTTTCATTATACATAATATTGGGTAAGTGTTGTCTGGGATAAAATCAAGCCTGAGTTACAGGTACTGTTTTCTAGGAGCTGGCAGTCAGGAAGGGACAAGGAGAAATGTTAATGTCCATACTTAATTTGAAGGCATATGTGAGTTATAGTTGTGTATATATCTGACTCAGCCTGTGACATTTATCCAAGGGCTTACTTTATGAGGCACTGGGCATGGATTATCTCATTTCATTCTCACAAAAATCCAACAAAATGATTATATTCTTGGTTCCATTTTGCAGATAAGGAAGCTGAAGTAATGAGCTCAAGGTCACATACTTGCTGCATGTAATCTCTTCAAACTTTTATGTGTTTTGCACGCAAATGCCAGAGAAATCTTCCTAATGCAGCTTTGATTTATATTTAACACCTTATTGACTTTTCCCAGTGATCCCTACTGCCTACATAATAGAGCGATGGAGGATTTGAGACCTTAGTGTCAGAGCCCTACTTTGTTACTTTATTGGCGTCTGCTCTCACAGGAACCAACTGATTTTGCCTTCTTCTCTTGCTATTTCTCCACATAACTTAACACTTGCTGGTGTCTGAGCCTTTGCTCCCACCTTGTGAATTCCTTGATTTCTGGGAACTTGGGATCTAATCTTCTGCCTGCCACAGGGAAGAAAGATCAGTCAGCATGGCTGTGTCTCTGCCATGGCATTTGCCGTTTGCTCAGCTTTTATACCAGGTTGTCCTTTTCTGACATCTGTACTGCACCAGTTGTCCACAAGCCATCTTCTGGAGCTGGCTGCCTATGTTAGTTTTCTAGGGATGCCATAACAAAATACCACAAACTAAGTGGCTTGAATATATTGTCTTACAGATTTGAAGGCTAGAACCAGGAGATCAGAGTGTCAGCAGGGTTGGTTCCTTCTAATGGCTGTGAGGGAGAAGCTGCCCTTCCTCCCCCCTAGCTTCTGGTGGTTTGCTGGAAGTCTTTGGCATTCCTTGGCTTGTAGATGCATCACCTTGATCACTGCCTTCATCTTCACATGATGATACTTTTGTGTGTATGTGTAAATCAAATGCCTCCTTTTTCTAAGGATTCCTGTGTAGGAGTGCTGAAAACAATGACTTCATCTTTGACCCTCCATCTTGTTCATGCCTGAGAAATGACCTGCCTCGTAGCTACATGCTCCAGGCTCCCAGGAGGTTAATGTATGTCCTGACCTGAATGTGGGATGGCTCGTTCTGATCTTCCCTAAAGTGGCACACAGAAGGCTCCACTTTAGATAAGCAGTAGAAATGACTGGTGCACAGAAGGCCCCACTTGATATCCTAGTAGAGATCCTCTGGCTCACAGATGATGCCACTTTAGATAACTACCCTTTGACCTCACCTCTCGTTCTATAAAAGCTGGGGATTAAGGTCTGGACTGGGCAGAGAATGGGGGCAGAAAGGAAGTATGCTGCTGCCATGAATAGTCCTTTGCCTGAGTCTCCTTGTTAGTAAGTTACCCTGACTAAAACTCTGTAAATAGTATGGAGTGGCTTGTGTCCTTTTTCAAACTCAAAGTGCCTTCTCAGCCTGTAATACTTTACTGTCCCTCCTCCACCTTCGAACAACCTGTCATGTTGGATAATCCAATGACCTATCTAACTAATTACATCTGCAATGACCCTATTCACAAATAAGGTTACATCTAAAGTACTGGGGGTTAGACCTTCAACATATGAATTTTGGGGGACACATTTCCACTCATAACACTGGCCCATTATTTATGCAGTGGTCGGTTATGGCTCCCTTTGATTTACTCTGCAACCACTGAGTCCTACATTTTTATACCTTTGTTACTATATGCAACATCTGGTAACCTCTGAATCATGGTAGGCATTTGGGAGACAAAAGCAGTTAGAAAAGATCCTAGTGTGAGTCAAGTCTGATAGTCCCCATCCAGGGAACTGCTTCACAACTCAGAGCTCAGTAGAGAACAGAGAGCATTTCAAGTCAATTATTGGGAAAGGAGTACTTTGCAAAATTATTTTTTGGTTGTTGTTGGAGGTTTTTTTTTTTTTTTTTTTTGCATCTTAATTATGAACTTGATGCATTGGGCCCTGTAACTGTCTGCAGAGTTACAGCTTAATCATATACGATGAGGTACGGCTGAATAGTAGAGCTGGAACCAAGGAAAATGTCATTAAATCCTTCCAAATGTCATCAAGACAGTTTTTTGGATCAAATTAGATGGATTAAATGTTTCCTTCCTGCATCTGGAACAAAAGTACAAAATATAGCTTATCAGTGTCTCTTTGAATTACCATGTAATTCTACAAACACATCACTTTACCCATGTAACCCATCATAGGGCATTCACAATAACATTAGGACTTTGTAGGGACTACAAATTTGGCCTGTTAAACCAATGAGATATTTTTAGCTTTTGACGGATGTCACTGTGGCTGTGTTTAAGAATCACTTTGTTTTTACATTTCAAACCATTTTTTTAAAGGTTAAATAGAGAAAAACCTATTTTTGAGCCAAGGTTCAGAAAACATTTTAAAAGATTGCTTTGAGGATTTGTAGCTAAGTTGTACAAATCTGCTCTGATCCTTATTCCAAAAGGAAATTCCTTTAGTATTTACTAGCAATTAAAAAGAAAGAGAATATTTTAAAATGCCAAAGGAATAAGAAACAGAGGAGGGAATGAGAGTTTTGTCTTTCGAGTAAATATACTAAGATTAGAAAGTAAAAGTCAAAAGTTTGTAGGTAATTGGTAGAGAATAAGGACTAAGTAGGCTTTTAACTACTTTTTAAATTCTAATCTTTTCTATTTTATTTCCCTGCTCTGTTATTTTCTATGGAACTACGGAAAATACTTGAACTTTTAGGATAGCCTAGTCAAGCCAATCCCCCCATTCACCTGTAGAAAGTCACTAAAATTTTTGGTCAAAGTACTAAGAAGGACTAACTAACTTGTTTTGAACATAATATACAAAGTCAGGCCTATGTTTTGAAATAGCCAGTATCTTGGATTTAGACCCCATTAATATCATTTTTTCCCATGGGTGCCAATTGTTTTAATCAGAACTGCCCAATACTTTATTAAATTTAGCTGAAGTTGGTCTACAGTGCAGTTTGGGAGATTTTGACATCTGCTGTCAGAGATTTAAGGTGTCACTATGACAGGGACATGAAAAGTTGGCAACACAGAAATAGGCAATGGCTTTTAAGCTTTTGTGTCAAAAGAAACCAGGCTCATAATATTGGAAAATAATGGGTATGAGAAGAGGATTAGGAGAAGGGAGCTCATAGCTAAGTAGATAAAGACACCATGGAAAAATGACAAAGAGCACAGGGAGCCTCTACAGAACAAGACAGGACAGAAGTCTTAGAGGAATGCAAAATGAGATAGCATGGGGCTTTATGAAAAACGACTGAGAATGTTATAATTTTAAAACTTTTCATACATTTAATTAATAATGAAAATATTAGAGGACTATTTACAATTGTAGAAAAGTAAGTAAGTAGTCCTTTTTTTTGTATCCAAACTAGTACAACATACTATATTTCTCCCAAGAGGCAAAGGGTCTCTTTAGAATATAGAGAGATGGGCTGCTCAGCAGTCATTTAAAGCTTTTCAACTGCAGAAAAGAAGAGAGAAAACAAGGAGAAATTCAGGATTGGTAAATGCCAAGAGGGAGATGAAGACAAGGAAATAAAAATTTCCCAAAGGCATGTTTTAGTCAGGGAAAAAAGTCACGTCCTTTAAACAACTTTTCATAAGTTTTAACTACAGTACATGATTTTAAAATAATTGTTAATTATTGAAGGTTCTTCTGGGCAGATTTTGTGTCTTTTCTATCAAATTGCATTATCTTATATTTTGTACTAAATATTTAACAAGTCAATTCTTTAACATTGATTTTCCTTAGATTTCTCACCTATAAATGTAGATACTACTAGTAATTAGCTGTTAGTGTTGATGGAATGGATTGTTAAAGAAGCTTCAACTCAATAAATACTGATTGAGGAACAGGAATAGCTGTTACTATACATAACAATGATATAATTTTTATGTGAATTAAATAAACAAAAAATATTGCCACTATCTTCCAAATTGAATGTGTGTGTGGGGGGCGGGGGGCATCATTTGTATTTTGGGTTGTCGGAGGATGCAATGAAGACATTTTAAATCTATACTTTAAAATTGCATGCAGGGCGCCTGGGTGGCTCAGTCGTTAAGCATCTGCCTTCGGCTCAGGTCATGATCCCAGGGTCCTGGGATCGAGCCCCGCGTTGGGCTCCCTGCTCCGCGGGAAGCCTGCTTCTCCCTCTCCCACTCCCCCTGCTTGTGTTCCCTCTCTCCCTGTGTCTCTCTCTGTCAAATAAATAAATAAAATCTTAAAAAAAATAAATAAAAATAAAAAAATAAAACTGCATGCAATATCTTGTCTAAAAATTATTTTCTGTCATCTGTTGTTTATTTTAAAGGCTATTTTAGAATGCAGTTTATATTAAAGATAGTTTAAAAAAGCCTCTGTAGGCGTATGATACTAAGAGAAATGTAAGGCCATATACACATGCACACTCATAGACACACATATGTGCACACACAGCCTAGAAACTATTTAGTAAAATATCTCACCATTAAAAATGTCCTTTTACCTTTAAATATTTTTTAATCTATTTTGAAAACAACCCTTTGAACAGTGGGAAAAATCCACTCTTTCGATTGGCAAAGGCAGTCATGTTTGTTGTGTCCAAACGGTTTGAAATAGAATTTTTGATTCTGAGCTCCTATAAGACAAGGATTAGGTGTTACTCATCTAGTATACTCCCTGGCTCATTGTAGGCATTAAATACATATTTATAAATCAATGTATGAACCGATCAATACATGAATGGAAGAATTAAAAGCAAAAAGTTAGAAGCAGAAAACCACAAAAGGAACAGAACAGTGACCATACATATCCCAATTTTCCCCCAGTTATTTTTCTGTTTACTACTTTCACAGGGAGATCCTGGGGACCTATTTTTAGAATGCTGAGAAACTGTTTCTTAAGCAAGAAGCTTGTCACTCTGAAGGCTGTAGTGGTAGTTGGCAGCTTCGAAGCTTCGTGTGCTTTGATAACTTGAATCAAGGGCACTGAAAAGTAAATCTAAGCCCACACTCACAGACCAAAGGGTTGTAAGAGGACTTAATAAAGGAAAAAAGCACACATTCAATTCTTTAAAAAAATTAGATGATATATTTAAAAATATAGACTATATATGTAAATCTTAGAATATAAACCCCGGGTAGCAGGGAGATTCTTCACCCTTCTGTTCTTTGGCACCTACGTAGCATCTTGCGTGTTTTTGTTTTTGTTTTTGTTTCTACTTCAGTAAGTTTTTGTGGAAATGAGTTAATGAATGAATTAATGATAATACAAAATGTTAAAATGTTAAGAAGTTATGAGTATCAGCTGATAGGGAAAAGGATTGACAAAAGTTAATTTCAAACTGTGCACAAAAAGAAAGGCATTTGGATGAATATGAAGGAAGAGTGATAAGAAGAGGTTACAGATTCCAAGAGAAAATGAGCAGCATGGGGTATGGAAAGGGGTCTTTGGGTAGAGGTTTGGCCATATTGAGGCTTATTTTCTCTAACCAAAAAGTGATTAAGCAATTTGGGAGAAAGGCAAAATTTAAAAATCACAACGAAAGCAAGTTATGTATTATGTTCCTCTGCAGACCTCATAAAAGAGCAATTTACTCTTGCATGTTCTCTAAATGTTTCTAAGAGAGAATGTTTTATGGGCATACAGATTTTAGACTCTGTCCCATCTCTGAATCTTAACTAATTCACTTAAAAAACAAGATAGCTTTGTTTACCTGGCAAACTAAAAAGCCTTTTCTGCAACGGGGGTCTTTTGATTTGGAGATTTGAGATCTGGTTGGTCACTCAAAATTAACATGACTGAGAAAGCCATTTAAAAAAAAAAGGAATTAGAATTCAAATAAAGGCTAGACTAGTCAGATTTCATTTTCTGTAAACTCTCAGCTTAACTCACTAGAAAAGGCTCAGTGGCAATACCACACACTGGCAAGTTATGACAATTACCATGTTATGGTCAAGAAATTGGGGCTGTCTCCTTCTGTGATGCACAGTTTTCCCCCTCAAGTTTACAGCTTCACAATAAATAAATGATATCATCATTAGTGTGTGTAATAAGAATAAAAACCAATAAAGATAAGGGCTTAAAAGGATATTGAACTGACACCTTTGTTTTGCAGGTAAGTATAATAAGGATAAATGGCTTATTCAAGGTCACAAAGATAGTCAAGGACAGAAATGTGAAAAAAACTCAGGACTCCTGATTTCTTTTTGTAACACACTTTCACTATATTATGTACAGAAACAATAGTTAAGTATGTGGACAACAAAGAGAAGGATTTAGTTGAGGTAAGTCCTTGAAAGGCCTAAAAAAGTCCATTTATTGGATTTTCTAACTTTACGAGAACAGTCTTGTTCATCACTATATCTCCAAAGAATTGCACAGAATCTGGCAGTGGTCAATATACATATTTTGAGATGTAATTTAAATATAATAATTTGTACAGGTCTTAAGCATTCGGCTTAATGAATTTTAGCCATTTTATTTAACCTTGTACAGAATGTAACCATGTGTAGAAAACATATATTCTGTATATGAGTCCTTTGTCAGATGTATGTATTATGAAAACTTTTTCTCAGTCTGTGTCTTGCCTATTCTTTTTCTTATTAACGTCATCTACACTACCCCAGAAAATTCCCTCTTGTCGTTTTAAGGTCAATCTCCGCTTTGTTCTCTCGACCCACAGAGGTGACCACTTTCTGATTTCAATTGCCGTAGATCAGTTTTATCTATTCTTGGAAATAATATAAAGTAATTGAGTCATCTTTTTGTGGCTGGTTTTTCACTCCTCATAATGTTTTTGCCTTTATCAGTAGTTTCTCCTTTTCTATAGTAGCATCTTATTGCATGACTATAACATATTTTGCTTATTCATTCTGTTGGTGGATATTTGTGTAATTATGAATATGAAAGTCGCTGTAAACATTCTTTTACAAGCTTTTTTTTGGACTTTTTTTGGACATTTTGAGCACATTTGCACACACTTGTTGGCCATTTGTATTTCTTTGTGAAGTATGTATTCAAGTCATTTACCATTTTGTAATTGGGTGCACCTTTTTATTATTTGTCCTTTTCTTATTGTATTATAGGATTTCTCTAATATTCTGGATATGAGTTCTTTGTCAAATAGATGTATTATGAAAACTTTCTCCCAGTCTGTTTTTTGCCTATTAATTTTCTTAATGTTTCTTTTAATGAGATGTAAATTTTAATTTTGATAAAGTTCAATTTATCTATTTTTTTCTTTTAGAGTTACTGATTTTTTTCTTTTAGAGTTATTGATTTTGTGTTGAAATCATCTTTGCCTACTCCCAAGGTTACAAAGATATTATTCTTATTTTTTGCTGTGCTTTATGAATTTAAATCTAAGATTCACCTCAAATTAATATTTTATTTATGGAGTATAAGGGTTGAGTTGATCCAATATCATTTAAGATTTTTCTTTCTTCCATTGAATGAACTTGGTGCCTTATCTGAAGATCAGTTGACTTTATATGTGTGGGTCTATTTCCATTGATCTATATGTTAATTCTTTAGGTCAATTATTCCAGTCTGTTGTTTATTGTAGCTTTGTAATAAGTCTTGAGGTAGATAGTGTTAAGTCCTTTAACTTTCTTTAAAAGATTGTTTTGGCTATTCCCAATCCTTCTTATTTCTACCCAAATTTTAGAATAAGTTTGTCAATATCTTCAAAATAGCCTGTTGGAAATTTGATAGATATTACATTAATTCTATAGATCAATTAAGAGAGAAAAGCACATCCTTAAAATATTAAATTTTGTCAGTAAACATAGGCATAGCTCTTCACTATTTGAGTCTTTTAAATTTCTCAACAGTGTTTTATAGTTTCAGTGTGGACATCTTGCATCTTTTTCAGTAGATTGTTTATATATTCAATATTTTTAATGATATTGTATATAATTTTACTTTTTTTCTAATTTCTGTTTGCTTGTATATAGAAACTCTAGATTTTTTGTGAATTTGAATTCTACAGTTTCACTGAATTTACTTAGTCCTAGTCCTTTTATAGATTCTGTGAAGGTTTTCTATATTTACAATTATTTTGCCTGCAAATAGCACAGCTTTAATTATTCTTTTAGATTGTTAGGCTTTTATTTATTTTCCCTGCCCCATTGTACAGCAGGGAAACTCCAGGAAAATATAAAATAGAAATGATGAGAGAGGGCATTCTTCTTTGGGAGAGTAATAGGAAAGCCATATTTCTACGTCGATTGAGATGATTATGGGGGTTTTGTTGTTGTTGTTTTCTCTTTTTTCTGTTAGTATGGTGAATTATATATATTTTTTAAATGTTGAAGCACTTTTGCATACCTGGGATAAAATCCATCTGTTGTGATGCATCACTGTGTGTGACTCTGGCTTGTTGTACTCAGGTTGTTTCTGTGTTTTTAAGATTTTGCATCTGTGATCATAATAGATATCAGTCTATAGTTTTTGTCTTATATTTGCCAGGTTTTAGTATCAGACCATATTTTTTGAATAGTATTTCTTCCTCCTTCCGTCTTTGAAAGAACTTATGTAGAATTGGCATTATACCTTATTAAATACTTGATAAAATTCCAGTGAAGCCATTTGAGCCTGAAATAACTCTGGGGGAAAGTTTTTGATTATGAACTCAATTTATTTTATATTCATGGGGCTATTTAGATTGCCTATTTCTTATCTTATTACATCAGTTTAAGTAAGTGTATTGTTCAAGGAATGTGTCCATTTCATTTAATTTGTAGAATTTATTTGCATAAAGTGTTTTTTTATCCTTTTATTTTTTGCAGTCTGTAGTAATGTCCCTTTTCATTCTTGATGTCATTGTATTTTCTCTTACTCCTTGATAAATCTTACTAGAAATTTGTCAAGATTATTAATCTTTTTAATGATTCCACTTTCAACATTTTGATTACCTGTTTTTTGTTTTATATTTTGTTGATTTATATTTTTGTCTCCATTATTTCTTCTATTTACTTTAGGCTTAATTTGTTCTGTTTTGTTTAGCTTCTAAAATAGAAGTTTTAGTTACTTATTTTTATTTATTTATTTATTTATTTTTAATTTTTATGTTAATCCCCATACATTACATCATTAGTTTTAGATGAAGTGTTCCATGATTCATTGTTTGTGCATAACACCCAGTGCTCCATGCAGAATGTGCCCTCCTCAATACCCACCACCAGGCTAACCCATCCTCCCACCCCCCTCCCCTCTAGAACCCTGTTTGTTTTTCAGAGTCCATCGTCTCTCATGGTTCGTCTACCCCTCCGATTTCCCCCGCTTCATTCTTCCCCTCCCGCTACCTTCTTCTTCTTCTCTTTTTTTTTCTTAACATATATTGCATTATTTGTTTCAGAGGTACAGATCTGAGATTCAACAGTCTTGCACAATTCACAGCACTTACCAGAGCACATACCCTCCCCAGTGTCTATCACCCAGTCACCCCTTCCCTCCCACCCCACCCCCCACTCCAGCAACCCTCAGTTTGTTTCCTAAGATTAAGAATTCCTCATATCAGTGAGATCATATGATACATGTCTTTCTCTGTTTGACTTATTTCACTCAACATAATACCCTCCAGTTCCATCCACGTCGTTGCAAATGGCAAGATCTCATTCCTTTTGATGGCTGCATAATATTCCATTGTATATATATACCACCTCTTCTTTATCCATTCATCTGTCGATGGACATCTTGGCTCTTTCCACAGGTTGGCTATTGTGGACATTGCTGCTATAAACATCGGGGTGCACGTACCCCTTCGGATCCCTACTTTTGTATCTTTGGGGTAAATACCCAGTAGTGCAATTGCTGGATTATAGGGTAGCTCTATTTTCAACTTTTTGAGGAACCTCCATACAGTTTTCCAGAGTGGCTGCACCAGCTTGCATTCCCACCAACAGTGTAGGAGGGTTCCCCTTTCTCCGCATCCCCGCCAACATCTGTCGTTTCCTGACTTGTTAATTTTAGCCATTCTGACTGGTGTGAGGTGGTATCTCATGGAGGTTTTGATTTGGATTTCCCTGATGCCGAGCGATATTGAGCACTTTTTCATGTGTCTGTTGGCCATTTGGATGTCTTCTTTGGAAAAATATCTGTTCATGCCTTCTACCCATTTCTTGATTGGATTCTTTGTTCTTTGGGTGTTGAGTTTGATGAGTTCTTTATAGATTTTGGATACTAGCCCTTTATCGGATATGTCATTTGCAAATATCTTCTCCCATTCTGTCGGTTGTCTTTTGGTTTTGTTGACTGTTTCCTTTGCTTTGCAAAAGCTTTTTATCTTGATGAAGTCCCAATAGTTCATTTTTACCCTTGCTTCCCTTGCCTTTGGCGATGTTTCTAGGAAGAAGTTGCTTCGGCTGAGGTCAAAGAGGTTGCTGCCTGTGTTCTCCTTTAGGATTTTGATGGACTCCTGTCTCACATTGAGGTCTTTCAACCATTTGGAGTCTATTTTTGTGTGTGGTGTAAGGAAATGGTCTAGTTTCATTCTTCTGCATGTGGCTGTCCAATTTTCCCAACACCATTTGTTGAAGAGACTGTCTTTTTTCCATTAGACATTCTTTCCTGCTTTGTCAAAGATTAGTTGACCCTAGAGTTGAGGGTCCATTTCTGGGCTCTCTATTCTGTTCCATTGATCTATGTGTCTGTTTTTGTGCTAGTACCATGCTGTCTTGATGATGACAGCTTTGTAATACAGCTGGAAGTCCGGAATTGTGATGCCGCCGGCTTTGCTTTTCTTTTCCAACATTCCTCTGGCTATGCGGGGTCTTTTCTGGTTCCATACAAATTTTAGGATTATTTGTTCCATTTCTTTGAAAAAAGTGGATGGTATTTTGATGGGGATTGCACTGAATGTGTAGATTGCTCTAGGCAGCATTGACATCTTCACAATATTTGTTCTTCCAATCCATGAGCATGGAACATTTCTCCATTTCTTTGTGTCTTCCTCAATTTCTTTCATGAGTATTTTATAGTTTTCTGAGTAAAGATCCTTTGTCTCTTTGGTTAGATTTATTCCTAGGTATCTTATGGTTTTGGGTGCAATTGTAAATGGGATCGACTCCTTAATTTCTCTTTCTTCTGTCTTGTTGTTGGTGTATAGGAATGCCACTGATTTCTGTGCATTGATTTTATATCCTGCCACTTGACTGAATTCCTGTATGAGTTCTAGCAGTTTTGGGGTGGAATCTTTTGGGTTTTCCACATAAAGTATCATATCATCTTCAAAGAGTGAGAGTTTGACTTCTTCTTTGCCGATTTGGATGCCTTTGATTTCTTTTTGTTGTCTGATTGCTGTGGCTAGGACTTCCAATACTATGTTGAATAGCAGTGGTGATAGTGGACATCCCTGCCGTGTTCCTGACCTTAGGGGGAAAGCTCTCAGTTTTTCCCCATTGAGAATGATATTCGCTGTAGGTTTTTCATAGATGGCTTTTATGATATTGAGGTATGTACCCTCTATGCCTATACTCTGAAGAGTTTTGATCAAGAAAGGATGCTGTACTTTGTCAAAAGCTTTTTCTGCATCTATTGAGAGGATCATATGATTCTTGTTCTTTCTTTTGTTAATGTATTGTATCACATTGATTGATTTGCGGATGTTGAACCAACCTTGCAGCCCAGGGATAAATCCCACTTGGTCATGGTGAATAATCCTTTTAATGTACTGTTGGATCCTATTGGCTAGTATTTTGGTGAGAATTTTTGCATCCATGTTCATCAGGGATTTTGGTCTGTAATTCTCCTTTTTGATGGGGTCTTTGTCTGGTTTTGGGATCAAGGTAATGCTGGCCTTATAAAATGAGTTTGGAAGTTTTCCTTCCATTTCTATTTTTTGGAACAGTTTCAGAAGAATAGGTATTAATTCTTCTTGAAATGTTTGGTAGAATTTCCCTGGGAAGCCATCTGGCCCTACGCTTTTGTTTGTTGGGAGATTTTTGATGACTGCTTCAATTTCCTTAGTGGTTATAGGTCTGTTCAGGTTTTCTATTTCATCCTGGTTCAGTTTTGGTAGTTGATACATCTCTAGGAATGCCTCCATTTCTTCCAGGTTATCTAATTTGCTGGCATAGAGTTGCTTATAATATGTTCTTATAATTGTTTGTATTTCTTTGGTGTTGGTTGTGATCTCTCCTCTTTCATTCATGATTTTGTTGATTTGGTTCATTTCTCTTCTCTTTTTGATAAGTCTGGCCAGGGGTTTATCAATCTTGTTAATTCTTTCAAAGAACCAGCTCCTAGTTTCGTTGATCTGTTCTACTGTTCTTTTAGTTTCTATTTCATTGATTTCTGCTCTGATCTTTATTATTTCTCTTCTCCTGCTGGGTTTAGGCTTTATTTGCTGTTCTTTCTCCAGCTCCTTTAGGTGTTGGGTTAGGTTGTGTACTTGAGACCTTTCTTGTTTCTTGAGAAAGGCTTGTATTGCTATATACTTTCCTCTTAGGACTGCCTTTGCTGCATCCCAAAGATTTTGAATAGTTGTGTTTTCATTTTCAATGGTTTCCATATATTTTTTTAATTCTTCTTTAATTTCCTGGTTGACCCATTCATTCTTCAGTAGGATACTCTTTAGCCTCCATGTATTTGAGTTCTTTCCAACTTTCCTCTTGTGATTGAGTTCCAGTTTCAAAGCATTGTGGTCTGAAAATAGGCAGGGAATGATCCCAATCTCTTGGTACCAGTTGAGACCTGATTTATGACCTAGGATGTGATCGATTCTGGAGAATGTTCCATGGGCACTAGAGAAGAATGTGTATTCCGTTGCTTTGGGGTGGAGTGTTCTGAATATGTCTGTGAAGTCCATTTGGTCCAGTGTGTCGTCATTATCTCTCCTTCTATTTTCAATGACAGCCTAGCTGGATATAGTATTCTTGGCTGCATATTTTTCTCATTTAGTGCTCTGAATATATCCTGCCAGTCCTTTCTGGCCTGCCAGGTCTCTGTGGATAGGTCTGTTGCCAATCTAATGTTTCTACCCTTGTAGGTTACATATCTCTTCTCCTGAGCTGCTTTCAGGATTTTCTCTTTGTCTCTGAGACTCGTAAGTTTTACTGTTAGATGTCAGGGAGTTGACCTATTTTTATTGATTTTGAGAGGGGTTCTCTGTGCTTCCTGGATTTTCATGCCTGTTTCCTTCCCCAAATTAGGGAAGTTCTCTGCTATAATTTGCTCCATTATACCTTCTGCCCCTCTCTCTCTTTCTTCTTCTTCTGGGATCCCAATTATTCTAATGTTGTTTCATCTTATGGTATCGCTTATCTCTCGAATTCTGCCCTCCTGATCCAGTAGTTGTTTATCTCTCTTTTTCTCAGCTTCTTTATTTTCCATCATTTCATCTTCTATATTACTGATTCTCTCTTCTGCCTCATTTATTCTAGCAGTTAGCGCCCCCATTTTTGATTGCACCTCATTAATAGCCTTTTTGATTTCTACTTGGTTGGATTTTAGTTCTTTTACTTCTCCAGAAAGGGTTTCTCTAATAACTTCCATATTTTTTTCAAGCCCAGCTAGTATCTTTAAAGTGATGATTCTGAACTCTAGATCTGACATCGTACTAATGTCCGTATTGAGTAGGTCCCTGGCAGTCGGTACTACCTCTTGTTCTTTTTGTTGAGGTGATTTTTTCCATCTTGTCATTTTGTGCAGAGGAGAACAGATTAATGAGAGAACAAAATGCTAGCAGAGTAACAACGTCCCCAGAAAATATACTCTAAACAAATCAGAAAAGACCTGAAGCAGTGGGAAAAGAAAGGGAAAGAGAGAAAAAAGAGAAAGAAAAAAAAGAAAAAGATAAAGATAAAGATAAAAACAAAAACAAACAAAACAAAACAACAACAACAACAAAAAAACAGAATGTGATCAAATATGATCAGGCTGGTATATAGATCAGTGCCACACACTAGATTTGGGGTGTATTTTGGTCTTTTAGAAGAAAGTGCCTCCCAAAATTTTAAAGAAAGAAAAACTTATATATGTACAAAAATAAGGGTTGATATGATGAAGGGATGGAATATGACTGTAAAGATGGAAATTATAAAAAATTTTATAAAAGGAATTGATAAGAAGTTGTTTGAAAAAAGAAAGAAGAGGATTTAAAAAAAGAAAAAAGAAAAAAAAAGGGAGAGGATGTGATCAGGCAGGGGAATAGAAAACACCATATACTAGAGATTTAGGGTATATTTTGATCTGTTAGAAGAAACTATCTCAAAATTTTGAAGAGAGAACAACTTATATATATAAGCCAAAAATACGGGTAACTACTATGAAGGGATAGAGTATGACTCTAAAAATGAAAAATAAAAATGTTTTTTTTAAAAAAAGGGATTGATAAGATGTTGGTTGAAAAAGGGAAAAGAAAAATTCAAAAAGAAAAAAAAAAGACAGTTAAAAAAAAAATTAACTTTGAAAGACTAAAGAATCATGGTAAAAAAGCCATGAATTCTATGTGCAGTATTCCCCTAGCACTGGAGTTCTGCCGTTCTCATTGATCGGTAAACTTGGTCTTGGCTGGCTGTTCTCGCTGATCTTCTGGGGAGGGGCCTGTTGCCATGGTTTCCAAATGTCTCTGCCAGAGGCGGAATTGCCCTGCCCTTGCCCCCTCCTGGCTAAGTAATCTGCTCGGGTTTGCTCTCCGGAGCTTTTATTCCCTGCAAGCTTTCCGTACAGCTTTGGAGGCGGAGAGTGAAAATGGCGGCCTCCCAATCTCTGCCCCGGAGGAGCCGAGAACTCGGGGCCCCGCTTCTCAGTGAGCCCCCAGAGAAAAGCCGCCAGTCACTCCTGTCTCCCCGGTCTCCGGCTGCACTCCGTGCTCACCTGGCCTGTGACCGCGCGTTTCTATCTCTGGCACCCGACCCCGTGTGGAGTCTCCAAACCCAGCAGATCCCTGCGGTGCACACCCGCACGGCTCCTCCCGGGGGAGGAAGGTGAGTCTCCCCAGATCTGCCACTTGTTGGGTCCCTGCTGGAGGAGCAGGGGCCCGACTGTGCCGCGGATCACAGTTTATGGCAACCCCGGAGCTGAGAGCCCGCGCCTGGGCTCTGCCTCTGCAGCCGGCTTCCCTGCTCCGTTACCTGGGAGCTCTGCCACACTCAGGCACCCCCGGTCTTTCTGTGACCCCGAGGGTCCTGAGACCACACTGTCCCGGAGGGTTCCACCCCCCGCTTAGCCACCAGAGCGACGTCCCTCAGCGGAGCAGACTTTTAAAAGTTCCGATTTTGTGCTCCGCGGCTCTATCACTTGCCAGAAGCGGCCGCCGGAGGCCCCTCCCCCGCCGTCTATCCTCCCGAATATCATCTCGGATTCACTTCTCCGCACGTCCTACCTTCCAGAAAGTGGTCGCTTTTCTGTTCAGAGAGTTGTTGCTATTCCTTTCTTCGATCTCCTGTTGGGTTTGTAGGTGTTCAGAATGGTTTGATCCCTATCCAGCTGAATTCCTGAGAGGAGACGAAATCCAGGTCTCCTACTCCTCCACCATCTTGCTCCGCCCCCCCTTAGTTACTTATTTTTAAGTTATTCCTCTTTTCTACTATAAACATTTAAACTCTAAATGTTCTTCTAATGCAGCTTTAGCTGAATCATACAGATTTTTATATACTATGTTTTTATTGTCATTCATTTTGTAGTCTTTTCTAATTTTCCTTTTGCTTTCTTCTTGACTATGGGTTATTTAGAAATTTGTTGTGAAATCCCAAACACTTTAGGATTTTTTATATAGCTTTTAAAAATCAATCTCTAATTTGATACCATTATATCCAAAGACTATATTCTATATGATTTTAATTCTTTAATATTTTTGAGACTTTTTATAGCCTAGTTGGTAGTCTGTTTTGGTGGATAATTCATGTGCACATGCAAAGACTATGTGCAGTGGTTGGGGTAGAATTATACATATACAGTTGTTGGGGGATGGTTATGTAAAATCTCTGACCACAAATGTGGACTTCTCCACTTCTTCGTTTAATCTGTCAAGTTTTGCTTCATGCATTTTGAAATCTTGTTATTGGATACATACACTTTTAGAATTGTTATAACTTCTTGATGAATCAACCCCTTTATAATTATGAAATGTTTCTTTATTTCTCCAGTAATATTATTTCCCTTGAAATCACCTTAGTCTGATATTAAGATAGCCAACCAATTTCTTTTTTTTTAAATTTTTTTTAATGTTTTATTTATTTATTCATGAGAGTCAGAGAGAGAGAGAGGGGGGCAGAGGCAGAGGGAGAAGCAGGCTCCCCGCCTAGCAGGGAGCCCGACGTGGGACTCGATCCCGGGACTCCAGGATCATGACCTGAGCCAAAGGCAGACGCTTAACCATCTGAGCCACCCAGGCGCCCGCCAACCAATTTCTTAATCTTAGTGTTTCAGTGGTACTTTTTTTACACATTTACTTTCAACTGCTCTGCCTTTACACATAAAATCTATAGAGTTATGTCTTTTTTTATATAATCTTATTATCTCTGACTTTTACATGGAATGTTTTGTTTAATAACATTTAATGTAATTATTGATATAGTTCTATTTTAATCTCCTATCTTCATATTTGGTTTTTATTTATCTCATTTATTAAACATGTCTCTCTTTTTTTTTTTTTCTGCCTTCTTTGAGGTAAATCACATTTTTTTTTGTATTCCATTTCTACTCCTACTTTTGGTATTTAGATTTGTATCTTTGTGTTATATTTTTATGCTTTATCTAGAGCAGTGATGTCTGAAATAACTGGAAATCTTCTATATCTGTTCAGTCCAATAGGATGACCACTACAGATATATAGTTACTAGCACTTGAAATGTGGCTAGTGTAACTTAGGAACTGAATTTTTAATTTTACTTAATTTTGATTAATTTTTACTTAAATTGAAATATCAACATGTAGCTATTGATTACCCTATTGGACAGTATAGGTTCAGAGTTTACAATATGAATCTTAGATTCATTATAGCCTAACTTCAAATAATATTATGCTATATTACAAACAGTTTAGTGGGGTTTTTTGCCATCTTTATGCACTTCATTTCTTATATTTTAGTTCTACATATGCTAAAAATCCCTAAATACATTTGCTATATTATTATTATTTTCTTTTAAATGCTCGGCAGTCTTTTAAAAATATATATAAGATATAAATACAGATATAGGTTGAAAGGTCTTTTATATTTTCCCAGATACTTACTTTATTTTATGACTTTCGTTCATTCCTGCAGATCTGGGGTTTCATTTGGCATCATTTCTCTTCATTTCTGAAGAACTACTTTTAGTGTGTCTTATAGTAAGGGCTGCTGGAGGCAAATTCCCTGCAGTTTTGTTCTCTGAAATGACTTTATTTGCCCTCTCTTTTAAAGGAGAGATAGATCTATATATAATATATAATATATATAATATTCCTAGGTTGATTTTTGTTTTTAGCACTTTATATTATTGCTTTGTCCAATAATATATTCTCTAATTATTTTTAGTGGTAAATCAACTATCATGCATATTGTACTAATGAAGATAATGTGTCTATTTTTGCTGACTGCTTTTAAATTATTAAATTTTGTTTCCAGCAATTTAACTATGAAGAGTTTAGGCGTGTTTTGTTTTGTAGTGCTCTGCATGGGGTCCACTGAATATCAGATATGTGTTAACATCTTTCAATCATTTGGAATCATTCTCTGCTATATTTCTTTAAATATATTTTTTTACCCTATTCACTATCTTCTTTCTCTACACTCATGGTGGGTTTGATATTGTCCTACAGATCTCAAACACTTCTCTCTCTCTCTTTTATTTTTTACTATTTTTTTTTTTTTGGCTTTAGTTTGGATGCCTTCTATTGATTTGTTTTGTTCATTTTAAACAAGAATTTTATTTAAACAACAAGATACTTGAATTGAAAAATATCTAGGAATCTTCTTTTAGATTAATTTATTCCTACTTAAGATAGATCATCCTACATGTTACAGCTGTGTACAAAAAAAGTTATAAAATTGTCCTTGGTTTTATAGTGATAAATGAAAAGCAATGAAATTCTCCAATCAAACAAAATATGCAAGGATTTTTATGTTGTTCTTTTTTGTTTTGTTTTGAGAGCAAAATAACTCACTGAGATATAAAGATAGGAGCTGAATGCCACAAATGGAGAAAGGGGTATTTTCATAAAATCATTATTTTTCCCTATCTCATCTCCATTTGGTACTGATCAAACCATATCACTGGCCATTTAGTTAAAAAATGCAATATGCTTGCGTATATACACCAGTTACTTTATGTGCAATAAAGGAATGGGGAAAGGGAAAATGAAAGAATTGAGAGAACTCTACTGTAGTAATCAGGATGTGGTGGAAGCAAATTGCAGTTTTCTAATTTAGGTCGTCCTTTTGATCTGGAGAAACAGAGTTCTGGAGTAAAGTAGCAGGCTCCCTGTCTAGTAAACACCTCCTGTTTGCTGCTGGAACACATCAACTGTATCTTCATACTCTGTTTCCAACTATGCAGGAATGTCTGTTTCATTGATTGGCTGCTCATCCCTTTGGCATCTGATTTGCCTCATTGACAAGCCTATTGTTCACAATAGGCTTTCATTAGTTTACTAAGTGCTGTGTGCCTCTTAATCTTAAATGGCACTACAGAACCATCCAGACTCAATAGATCCTTGTTCCCAATCTTGACTCCTTCCTTGGGCTTGTCATCTGCCATGGTATGAGCTGCATTAGCCTCAGCTGCTGCTTCACAAAAAGGTCCAGGCCCTCACTTGAACCAGTGCACACAAGCAGCACCAGGAGCTCTATTGACCTGTCTTCTAGGATACTTATTCTTTTCAGATTCCAATCTGCTGTTAAGTCCATCTAATGAGTCCTTCATTTATGATATTGCATCTTTTCTGGAATCTTCTTCAATAGATTTTTGTTTAATATGTTCTGCTAAAATCCCCCATCTCTTTACTCACATTGCCTACTTTTTCTACTTGCTCCTTTAGATTTTTGATTATACATATTTTATTTAAAATCTCTAATAATTCCAACATGTGGGTCATCTCTTCTGCTCTCCATATATTCTCTTTGGGCCATGATTTATATATCTTATTTGTCATGCAAATTTTATGACACTAAGGATATTTTGTGTAAGGAAACAATACAAAAAATGGATGTAAATCATATTTATTTCTAGAAAAGATCTACAGTGGAGAGCTAAATAAATCTGGTCTCTAGTTGAGATGTGTTTGGGATTTGTTGCAGCTTTAGTTTGACCACAGGCTTTAAATGTTTTGGAAGTGGAATTAGAATGAAACCCTGCAGACTTTGGGTCTGAGCAGTAGTGAGATCCATAGGTGTCTATGCTTCTCTGCCCAGCGCTAGCTTTTTAAAACATGAAGATTTCCGCTTTTATAGCACTTCCAGCTCTTCGTATTTCTAGGAAGTTTTCTTTGCTCTCTTCCAGCCATACTAAGACTTTGTATGCCCAGGAAGATCTTTCTCTTCCCAGAATGCCTCAAAGCAGTCCCTCTCAGAACGCTGTCTCCAGCTCTTAGAAGCTGAAATCTTGAGTTGAAATTGATCCCTCTCAATTCTCCTCCCCTGCCTTCTAGCCTGTGGAGAACTGCCCCTAAATAGTCAGGAAAGACACAGGCAGTAGAATTGGTGAGTGAGTGCAGATTTACTCTGTAACTTCACTAGAGTCTCAGAATTCCAATCTTTCTTGGCCACCCACATACAGGCTTTAAAATTTTGTTAAAGATTCTGCTGATTTTCTGTCTGTGGAGAAAGTTTTATTTTCCTGCTAGTCAGCCAAGGAGAGTAGCTTTGTATGTCTTTTCTCCTATGAAGTAATCATCACTGGAGTTTAGCTTATTTAAAGAGTCTTTCAATGTCGCTTTTCTCAGGGGTTTAGGAAAATTAATTTAGTACCTCACGTGATTTGATTTGCTTGTTATGGTGAGAGTTACACTCTCTTATAACTTCCTACTTCATAATATTGAGTTCCCACGAGCTATGGGAACTCAATACATTTGTTGATGGAACGAAGGGTTGCAGAAGAGCAGGCTGTCCTGTGTTAAGTTTTCAAATTCTAGGTCTGTTCCTAATTTGCTCCTTTATATATTTTTAAGCAAGTTTTTTTTAACCTTCTGTTTCCTGACATGTAAAAAAGGGATAGTAATGATACCCAATTTGTAAATTTTTTTGAAGGTTACATGAGTTATATAAAGCATTTAGAGTGATGCCTAAAACAATAAAAAATTATATGAATGCCTGTTACTTTTATTTTTTTATTTGTAATAGAGTTTTCTTCAGAAAATGTAGAATGTGTTCAAAAATCTCAGCAAGCTAGAGGATCAAGATAATTACCCCCCACACACACACATGTTGAGGAGGGTGGAGTTAAAAACCACTACCAATTATTAAAACAAAAGGTATTTCCATAAATAGAGTAGTGTTTAATCAACCTAAATAACACTTTCAAAGTTACTGGTGAGTTAGATGCTTCATCAGTAGAATTAGGCACTGAGTTGAGTGGGGGAGAAAATATGCTGTTACATAAATTAAGACAATTGAAGGGGTAATCAGCCTCTCTGGCACTGAGATATACACTATCATTGCTGGTCTGTATACCTCCTGGAGTTTATGAAATACCCTACAGGGCAATGCACAGCTGATTCTCTTACTGTTCTTTATGCCATTCCTCAAGCAGCACTGGCTGACTGTGCCTTGTTCTCGGCTCCTGAGATTGTCTATAAATGAAAGAAAGAAGCTGCAGAAACCAGATGGAACATCTTTTTTAGCCTCCAGTTTTTCTCTCTTCTTAATCTCTCTCTTTAAAGTCTTTCCCTCTTCAAAATCTGTCCTCTTACATTTTATTACCATTGTGGTATCTTCCAGTTATCTTCCCATGTTCCCCTCTCCCTTGTTCTCATGTACCTCAAGTCAAAATAACAATTATTACTTATAGATTAGGAAGATGAATGCATGGTATGCTTCAATAAGTGTATCTTTTTATTAACAATTATTAAAAACTCCAAAACTGTGTGAAAAAATTAGAAGTGGAAAAGGGTCTTTAAATATTAAAAGCAAAACCAAACCAAAACCCCAGAATCATCTAAGTCCGGTCTAGCCTGTCAAAATGGCAATCTGGAAAAACTGTGACTCTGATCCACAAACTATGTTTTCTCAGGCTATCCAGGGTCTTCCAATTACTAAAAATGTGGTCAGCAGCAAGGTTAACATGTTTCCTACCACTGGGAGTATTGAAATACTCCATTTCTCTCAGCTTCATCCCCTCGAACACCCCCAAACAATATACAACTCTGTCTAGCACTCTCAATCTCTCTTTCACATACATAAACACACACACACGTACACACACAATACTGAAAATAATACATCTATTCTGATGCACGTTCAGATTCTGTGACTGCTGGTTCAGGGAGGTATTTTTAGACGAGGGGCTCTTCCAGTATAAACAACAATTTATATGTAAGTCTGGCTCCATTCCTAATGAATTTGCTGAGAAACAAGAGTTTTCAGAATACAGTATGTACATTTTCTGAAGGAAAAATTAAAAGTGGGCAACCTGTACTCCCTCCCATCTGCTCCTGTGCACTCTGCTAGGCAAGCAACCAATACCGGTCACAAGGTCTGCTCCACCTACCCTGCTGATGGATTGTTTTCTCTTTGCCTTGTTTTCAAGGTTGATACTTTCTGAGCCAAACAGGCAAGCAGCTGCGGCAGACAGGAGCACAACTCTGGAATCCTGTAGATAATTGCCAAAGGCAGCTGAGTTCAGGAGCCCCACCTGTTAATGAGCAGCCAATTATTTATATGCTTATAAATCACCTTTTAAATACTAACAAGCACTAATAAACTTTGGCTACTTGTTACCATGGTAACTGACTATGTCACAAAGGAGAAGAAGACTAGTGACATATGAACAGTGGGTCAATGGTCCAGTATGTCCTGGGACTGCCATTTGTACGCCTTCACATGAAACTGTTATGTCTTGGAGCGCCTGGGTGGCTCAGTCATTAAGCGTCTGCCTTCGGCTAGGGTCATGATCCCAGGGCCCCACATCAGGCTCTCTGCTCGGCGGGAAGCCTGCTTCTCCCTCTTCCACACCCCCAGCTTGTGTTCCCTCTCTCACGGTCTCTCTCTCTGTCAAATAAATAAAAGAAAAGAAAAGAAAAGAAAAGAAAAAAAGAAAAGAAAAAAGAAACTGTTATGTCTTAGAACAACTTAAAATTACATAATTAAGGAGGCATTGGACATGATGAAATGCTTGTTTTTCCTCTATAGTCCAGAGAGTCTAAAGGGAGTAGAATGTGTCCAACTCCCCATGAGCTATGGGAACAAGCTGCCCTAACTTGTTAAGTGGCAGTTCCTATGTATAGCCATACAGCTGGTCTACTTAAGCCACCTGCTGTCAGATATTTATTCCCCAAAGCTTCCTAAGCTGCTGGGTTCCACCAGTCTGAAGAGGTTTTCCTAATACATTCAGTTTACTGTTGCAG
>NC_058403.1:60063396-60101644 GCF_002201575.2 Neomonachus schauinslandi | reverse complement strand
CTTGGCTTATCTGAGAATTCAGCTCCCTCAAAAAATCCTTAAGAAGCCCAAGTCAAAAACAAAACTCTGTGGGTGACCCCAGAACAGTATATCCCAAATTATGTCTCAAAGCTTGTCCTACGTAGGGCGCCTGGGTGGCTCAGTCATTAAGCGTCTGCTTTCAGCTCAGGTCATGATCCCAGAGTCCTGGAATTGAGCCCCACATCGGGCTCCCTGCTTGGCGGGAAGCCTGCTTCTCCCTCTCCTACTTCTCCCTGCTTGTGTTCCTGTTCTCTCTCTCTCTAAATAAAATCTTTTAAAAAAAAAAAGCTTGTCCTGCTAAATACTCTGGAAAAGTTACATAGTCAAAGAAATTTGGGGAACACAGTGCCTTTTATGTTTTGGAAATTTACAGCACATGTTGACATAAAATGTTTCAGGAACTCCTACAATTAAAAATAATCTATTAATTTTTTTAATCTGATGTTTCCCAAACTTATTTTGGGAAACTTTCTTATTTAGAAACTTTTTTTTTTTTTGCAAAGCATTTATCATCATCCAAAATTTGGGGCAATGCTGCCTCTGAACATCCTTGAAGACTCACAGAAGGAGTCAAGAGCTCCCCCTTGTTCCAGGTTCTTGAATGTAAGTCCTTAAGCTGGTGGTCTTCCTTAAACTTATCTAAACCCCTAGGACATCCTCAGGAGGAATATGATGGACCAGAAATTTATATCTGGAGTGAGCTTCGATCTAGGGTGGAAGGTCAAGCTGATCAGAGTTGGACACTCACAAACTGCTCCCACGTGAAGTGGCATTTTGCCTACCAGCATCGCTTCCTGACATTATTCTCATAAACCAAATTTGTCCTCCCAATTTAATTAACATAAGAAATTGGAGGTGGAAAAGCCAGTGATTTTTGCCAGAGGCACTTCGGAATCTATTCTAGCAGGCAGTGAATCAGTGCTCATCTTTTCATTTTAAAGAAAGTCCAGACACTTTTAAAATGTGTTCTATTTTTAACAAAACACTATTAAACTGTCACATACCCTTCTTTCTGTTTTCTTCTCCACTGCTGCTGATGGTGACCAAGATATTTGTATGGGAATAAAAGCTGTCTCCTTTATATTCAACTGACATCTTTACTTCCCTGATACTATTATTTTGCATTTCTATAGACTTTATCTTTCCAAAAGGCTTTACAATCATTCATTAGTTATTCCTCACAGCCTCCCTATTAGGTAGAACACTATGATTTGCCACTTTTACATTTCATTTTCCTCTACTCCGTCCCTCCCCTCTTCTCTTCTTGGAGAAAAGGGAAAGGTAAATAACTCAGAGCCTACTATGTGTCAAGCTTTTTTTTTATCATGTAATTACCATAATCCTCTAAGAGTAATAAGATTTCTAGATGGGATTTAATTAGATTCATGCTGCTCTACCTCCTCCCTCCAAGTTTTCTGTAAAGAAAATTATATGCAATAACAATGGCCAAATGAGGGGACAAATTATTGGCTTTAATAATAGCTGGACAAGCATCTGAGGAATACCCCTCTACCACCCCTTGTCCCTGCCACACATACCATAGTGCAACCCTATTCAGTTTAGGGTTTCTCTGCCAAGAGGCACCAGTGGGAAACTTAGGCTTAGAATCATAAATGAGTCTTTTTATTTACCCCCCACCCCCACCCTACCCTCTATATCTAAAAGTCTATGTCTGCATTTACCCAACCAGTGGCAGAAGCAAGGAGTGGGAATAGAAGCAGACGTGGAGATCCAACCCCAAGGACAGGCCTTGCTCAGAATGTGTTTCCAGGGAATGCAAAACACACCCCCACCACCCATGCATGAGCAGAGAAGTGCAGGTAGAACTTAGAAACCTACCTTCAAGGCATGGAAACTTTGCATTTATAAATCATGACCATAAAGAATTGAGGTTCTGTTCTATCAAATTAGAAAGTTTCTTCCATTGAGGCTAGTGAGGTGTGGATTACATGGAAAATAGTGGATGCTGCATCCCATATGGCCAGTTTAGAAAAATAAAGAGGACAGCAGAAATAATCCTCACTTCCCAAAAGTGGTATTCATTATCAACATCATTTCACAAATGAGAAAACCAAGGCATAAGGTGATTAAATGAATAGTACAAAGTTGCATAAGCCAGTGAGTGGCAGATTAGATAATCTCTTTATACTGTTTCTGACAGGGCAGGATGGTCAGTGTCCAGTGACTCTTGGACCCAGCACCACCAGCCCTGCAACTACTGCTCCCATTTTTTTCTACCTTCATGCAATTTTTATCTCAGGCACCACTGTATGTATCCAGACGGAGTATATTACATCTCACTTATCTACCTGGAAGATATTAAGCACCCACCTTATAACCATGCCTACTGGAACTAGCTAGCAGTCAATTTGAGTATAATATCTATGTGGCAACTATTTTGATAGCTTACGGTCATTTTTCTTTAAAGCTATAATGCACTTTCTTAGTAGGAGACCTCATTAGGACCTTAATATGGGGCTCTTTTTAAATTTCACAGTCCTAAGAACTGAATTTAATGCTTTGCTGTCTTATATTTAAACCTTAGGAGATAAGGAGAAACAAATTCAAGGGAGAAAGAATTTTGGAAAAATTAGAAAAGAGCAATAGTAACAGTTAATAGCCTGACCATGAGAACACAGAAACAACAAGAACAGATGTGAAAATTTAAAACTCAGGGCAGAATAGAGATATTTAGTGAAAGGGCATATAGTCCAACAGATCCCTCGATGAATTTCAAAGACATCAAAAGCTATTACAATAATAGATGGTCATACTTATAACCTTGGCTCTTTATGGAGAGAAGTTGAATTAATAGCAGTGTTTTCTGTTTAAAATGGCAAGAATATATGTGTGACACATTTAAGAAAGATTTTCATTCAAAAAAGTTAAAATGTAAAATGTTTTCCTGCTTAAAGACAAACCCCTCAGCTATTAAGAAACAAACAAACAAACAAAAAACTTGGCTCACCAGAATGAATCATTTCCAAAGAGTCTTGGATAAATATGGTCTTACAGATATATTTTTATTCTGCTAGGAAAAAATATACTCAAAGGGAATTACAAATTTGTCATATGTCCTTTTATGTATTAAACACATGCATCCCTCCTTAAACTACTTCCATTCACCTGCTCCTCTGCTCCTCTCACATTTCAGGGATCCATTCAAAGAAATGCATTCCCTCTTGATGCACTCCCAGAAAAGGAGTTTTATATTAAAAATGATCTGTTGTTTATCTGTAATTCAAATTTAGCTGGGCATCCTGTATTTTTATTTGCTAAATCTGGAAGCTGCACTCAGGAAGTTCTAATCATCAGCCAGTTTGTGCAACCGATGAAGGTTCTACTCTCTCTGCAGAGACACCTTACACCCAGTACTAGAACTTGCTGGGAGTCACCTGACACCATCTGCCTGATCCCCTGATGAGTATTTGGTCTCAGCTGTTTGTAAAAGAGATTTGACTGACAACATGAAAATGATGCATGCCTAATGTTCTTAGGGATGGTCTACCCAGCCCTTAGGACCTTGTAATTCACAGTCAAGAGATTGAATTGTTCTGATGTCTAGAGCTGTAGTTTGTGAAGTAGAAAAAAAAGGCACATAGAAGTACAATCTGATAGTTAAAGAACAAAAGCCTGTATTTATACCTGATGATTCTGGTAATTGTCATTGGGAAGGAAGCATAGCACAGATTTTTTTTTTTTAAAGGCCATGAATAAACACAGTTCTCCATTTTTTTACATTTGTTTGAATTTAGCAAGGTGTATTAACCCTTAATTTGCCCTCCTTTTCATTCTCCTTTTTTATTCATCTGCATTTAGTTCTCTTGAGAATAATGAAAGGAAATCAAAGTGCCTTTGTGAATTTTGACAGCCAAGTGCAAATAGATTGATTAAAAACATGGTGTTTCTTTTTAAAATTTAAATAGAGGAAAGATTTGCGGGTAATATGCATAATGTGTGTTCACTGGCAACAAGCTAGCAGTGGGAAGAGGGAGAAAATATGGAGGCACCATCAATGTTCTGCTTTTAAGCATGAGATTGATTTTAAATTTTTCCTGCATGTTAGTTTCATTACAGGCAAATTAATCCTTCTTTCAGTGGCCTGAGACTTTTATCTCAACTCCTTGTAGGAAAAAATATGTGTCACTGGTTTTCATTTTTCATGAACATTGACTTAAATTTGAATGCTGAGTTAGTGGTCTTAACTCAGAATATGGTAGTTTTAAATAAGATGGTCAAGAAGTCTTTTATTTTTGCCTTATTGTGTTCTCTATCTCCCCAATTTCCAGCATAAATGTATAAAGCTTAGAATGAGCTCATTCTCTTTCCTTACTCATACAGAATTTCAATATGAGGATATTCCTTCATCCAGGGAACAGTGAGGGTCTTGGACAAGCTCATGTACGGTTAGCACACACTTCATTTCTCCACTTCTCATTTCTGTCCTTAAGTGCTGCATGAAAATAGGGACAAAGTAGGAGTATGGAAGGAGGTAGTAAAGTACAGACAATGTCCAGAGGCAAGAAAATTGTAGACAGGGAGGAAAATGTTAGAGCTCTGCTGGATGAATCAGAGATCTGGGCAAGATTGCCCTAGATGAAGTAGGTGCATCGTAGACCTTTGTCCAGTTACACTAAAAGAGAGATGTCTGAATTTTTGGGCAAGGGCTGTTGCAATGAAGAAGTATCCACTCATACTTCTTTAATTCAGATTATAATGTAGAATGGGACGGTCAAAATTAAGAGCAAGAAAGAATAAAAAGGAGAAATTGGAAGTAGGAAAGGAGAAAAGAAGGCCTGATATATAGCATAGGAAGAATCAGAAGGTGGGAGGGCCTTTGAATGGATGACAGCCTGCCTGACAGGAGATAGCTCTGCAATTAGGGCACATTCCAGCTGTGGAATATATGCATGGTGATTCCCAGTATCAGCAAATGTGTTCTTTGGGGACTGAAACTTCTATAATTTGGGAGTCCTCTTGAAAAAAATAATTTGGGTATAATTTGGGTATAAAAGTCAATTTTTTTAAGTAAAAATAGAAGTCACAATAAATTATAGACTGTAAAAACTGGTACATACCATAAACAACAAAATTGAGAGAATATCAGTATTTATGAATTAACTTCTGATATACATCTAATACTTTATCCCTACTTTTTTTTGGTTGTATATATTTTGCTGGATTCTTTATAAGAGTATACTTTTGTAATATTTTCCATAGAATAAATAGAAAGAGTTCAATTTTTCCCCTACTGCAGATGATTAGTTTGTATTACATTATCGACAGTTTAAGAAGTTTTCTTTTTTGAGGTTCACAACTGTTATTGGCAATATCATGCAAATGTTTAGGAATATTGTCAGTTTGGGGAAAAAAAAATCTCTGTTGGGATTCTTTCATCTTTGAACTATAAGATACAAGGACATTCCAGCGGTGCCTGGGTGGCTCAGTTGTTAAGTGTCTGCCTTCGGCTCAGGTCCTGATGCCAGCGTTCCGGGATCAAGCCCCACATCCGGCTCCCTGCTCAGTGGGAAGCCTGCTTCTCCCTCTCCCACTCCCCCTGCTTGTGCTCCCTCTCTCGCTGTCTCTCTCTCTCTCTGTCAAATAAACAAGTAAAACCTTTTCAAAAAAAAAGATACAAAGACATTCCAAATTTTCTTATACAGTGACACGGAGTTGACAACGGTCTTTAACCAGTGTGTTGCCAATGTTTTCATTCCTAGTGGCAAACTAAAAGCTTTATATATCATCGTTGTTGGTTTTAGTATTTTGTGTAAAGTTGACAATAAATTTAAGTATTTCTTGATTCAATGATATGGCGGGGTTTTACCTATAAATTCCTATACTGCCATACCTGATATTTGTAGTAATGTGACAGACTACTTCCCTAAAAAGAGGAATGCCAATAAATGTCATTTCACACAGTTTACATAAATATATAAATAGTATATAACATTTATATATAATTTTATAATTATATACACTGTCATCAAATATATTCATGAAAGAAAAGCTTTTTCCATTTTGATAATAGCTGAATCCTGTTTATAATTTTTCAAATATTTCATTGAAGGATATACATATTGAAAAGTGCACATTTCATATTTGTATGGTTCAATGAACTTTCACAAATATGCTTCCATGAAATAGGTATTAAGATCAAGAAATAGAGCACTGTTAGCCACCTGTGGCCCCCTCTGGCCTTCTTCCAACCACTACCTCCCACAAGAGTAGCCACTATTTGCCTGCTTTTATACTTTACATAAGTGGAATTTAATAAATCTACCTCTGGTTCCCAGTCTTCCCTACACATACAACTAGGAGTATCTTTAGGAGTAAGCTAAATTTGGTTGAGTAAAGTCTACAGAGGGCACACCTGTGGTATAGTTTGCACCACAATGGAAACCCCTCTTCCCCATCCAAAAAAGTCCACCTTCTTCCTAACGAGCTTTCCACAAACACTTTCCACATTAAAGGATGCGTGGAAAGATGATGACATCTTTATAGCATAATGGACTGGGATGCTCATCATTAGGGGAAAATTACTGAATCCTCTACGGACTGAGGGGCTCACTATTTTTGTACACATGGAACCAATTCCTGTCATTTCTGTGTGATCCAGCATGCTAGTTGGGAAGGTCTTCATTGGGAGGACTGCAGCTGGCTGCTCAGGCTTTCACCACTGGATACGCATCCCTTTGTTGTGAGAAACTGTTTCCATATGGAAGCACCTCTGGGAGGATATAATACAATAAGCCTCATCAGTCATTTACACAGGAGTACTTAAAAGCTTAATCATTACATCTTTTACTGAGATTTCATTTTTCAGTTGTTGTTTTCTGGAAAAGAGAAAAACTAGACATGTGAAAGCTTTACACAGGAAAGAACAGGAGGTAGGCTTTGGAAAAGTAGAAAAGAAAGTATAGATAGTAAATCAGAAAGCTTAAGAATGCAAACTTCCCTCAAAATCCAGCTTCAACCTCCGCCACCTGTGAAAATATCTTATCCTTGACTGGAAAAGTGAAGAGTGTCCTCATGCCTAACATGTCCTGGGAGAGAAGCCTAACCTAAACTACTAGTGCCCTGTTGTTTCATAGAGGGTTTAGGTATAGTAAGGAAGTAAATTGTTCTTGTTGGATAACCATGTAGAATTATATGACTGTTAGTCTGGAAAGTCATTAAAAATTTTAGCTGGTTTTTGCTCTAGTACCCACCCTATAAGTTCAGGGTGGGTGAAATGTGAAATGTCCCAGAGATAGCACATTAACATTTTCTGTATTGAACTTGCCTATAGAGCTGTGGATGCTTTTGAGATTTAGGAATTCAGGTAGAATCTTATTCTAACCAACTTGTTAGTTCTAAATCTCATTAAAATGGAAGTTTACTGCTACAGAGTAAGAAGGGATATACTGTTTATTGAGTTTTTTATTTGTTTACATAAAACAAGTGTTAGGTATGCACTGTGTCTGCAAACAATAACAAATGGGAGAGATGAAAAAGAGGATGTTCTTGCCAGTTCTGAGGGAATACTTAAAATTATCTCTTCCACTGTAACTATATTTAAATGCAATATAACATGCTTTTAATATGATTTATATGTTTTTCACATTGTTTTAGAAGTGATGGAAGCACAGACAGGGTTTCTTTTATACTATTCAAATTTTAGGGTTCCATGTCATAGGCAATAGCCTGGTAGAGATGCCTAAATCAAATTACTAGGGTGATACTGTTTGTAAGCAGTTCAGATATAATAAGGAAGTAAATTATTTTTGTAAGATTATCATATAGAATTATAGAATATTAATCTGTAAAGCCATTGCCAGTTTTCACTCCTGTTTCACTCTTTAAGGTCTTTTTTTTTTTTTTTTAAGGATCCACACTGGGCTTGAACTCACGACCCTGAGATCAAGACCTGAGCTGAGATCAAGAGTTGGAAACTTAACCCACTGAGCCACCCAGGTGCCCCTAAGGCCAATTCATTGAGACTTGAATGCCACCTTCTCCATTTATGAGTTACACCTAACTGGAGGTCAAATCAGAGCAGAAAACTAGGGCCTCTAAGACTTAATTCAATGATGTGTTCATATTAGAAATATCAGTTTTGTTTGCAGTTGGATCTACCCCCAGGCTTTATGGCTTGCCTTCCTCCAAAGTTCCTAGAACTCATCTAAATATAACCCCAGTTTGAGTACCAAACTCCCAAGTTTCATTCCTTAGTGATTTCCCCCACCTCCCTGCCACACACCCCCCTAGTAGTGCATCTGATTCTGAAAGTTCACCAACACAACATCTGGCATTAAGAATAATTATATTATACAGATGTTCAAGCTCAGATTTTACACTCAGTTCTAAGAAACTCAGATTGTTAGTGCTCAGAAGGCTGGTATGCGGTAACTGTCTTATTCTTCCAAATTTACTTCCTTCAGCCATAGACTTAGTGTATATGGGGCTTCCATTCTAAATATTCTCAACAATCCCATTTTGCCACATAGTTGATGTCCATCTTTTCTAAATGTATCATACCTCCAAACAGTCTGAGAAAAGGGTGGTAGAGGGGGAAGGGACTGTAGAGAAATAGAAATCTGTTCAACCTAGGCATTCTTTGTCTGAATTTTTCAAAACACTAAAAAGAAAGGTTGTGAGCTTCAAGAGACCAGGCAGTAAGCATGGAAGTCTGGTTCTCAAGGAGAGTAGGGTTTCAGTGAAACAATGGATCGTGGATTGGATTGGACTAGGGACAGTTTGGGTATATCCCCCTCTTCTATTTAAATGTATTAGGAAGATACTGATTTGAGAGAGAAAATGGGGAGACTTGGAACTCTGAACAACAGAAGGGGTGATTTATACCAGAAGACAGTGTGATGTAGGGTCAGATGCAGTGTAGAGTAGCAGAGAGGTATTAAAGAGGTTATTAACAACTACATTCTAAATAAAAGCTAGGTATGGGAACAGATGGGACTAGAAGCTGAAGTAAAGGCCTGGGATGGTAATAGGAAGATAAACACAAATGTATTCAAAGTAGATTTTAGTACAGCTAAGTCAATGACAAGATAATTAACTGGCACTTAAGAGCTTTTCCTTCTTTTAAATTTTGCTGTGGTTTTTTATGGTTTATGGGGAAAAAATGAAATAGCAACTTCTATGCTGCTTTCTAAAACAACTGAATTGTGTGTATAAATAGCCATACACAGATCCTACATACATATGTATTTTAAATGAGAATATAAAAGGATAAATTTTTCCTTTCTTATTCATCATTGCCTGATCTAAATCCAATCAAATGACAGAGTGAATGTCACTGTACTTTCCTAAAAGAATGTCTATTTAGCCAATGATTGCTTTAGGCTATTCAGGCTTAATACTTGTAGCAGTCAGTTTTTGTCACAGTAATGCTGTGTAACAAATCACCTTCAAACTGTACTCTCAAAAATAAGCATTCACCCTCCTATTCATAGATTTTCAAGTTAACTGTGTCTCAACTGATCTAGGCTGGCCTCAGCTGTGTGATTATGCCTCAGGATTCAAGTCATTTGGGCTTGGCTTCAGGCTGCACTTTGGGTTCAGGTTGACTTTACATTTGTTCATGCTGGAGCCCAGGCTTCAAGAGCAATACATGTTATTCTCATGGCAAGATGACAGAGCCCAGGGGAGTCAGCTGAAATATGTAAAGACCACATGAATAAAGGTGCTTAGAGTTCTGCACAGCATAGATTAAGCAGAGCAAGGGCTCTTTATAAGTATAATATTTGGTACTTACTTTAAATTCTCAATAGGATTGACTGTATGTTTTTCATATTTACACTTTCAATCTGAATATAGGAGTATAGAATTTCTTTGATCCATCAAACTAACTACTACTCACCATACTGATTTCCAATCTGCTATAATGATTTTTTCTGAGTTTGGTACAGTCAGCTAACAAACCATGAGGTTTCATGGCCTTTCATCTCAGATAAAATTTTCAGCAATAGTGAAGAGTGGTCAATATCTTTTACCTCATCACAGCCCCTTTAGTATCAGATGGCCTCAGCTGTAAGTAAAAGGGACTCCAGAAAAATTCTGATCCATGGAACCTTGAGGCCTCAGGTATTTTCCCCTCATAAAGTGAAGACCCTTGAGACATAGGAGATGAGGCTTCCCTTACTGGCCATGATATAGGTCCGGATTTTAAATTCTGTGGCAAAAGCATATCTTAAGATACTTATTATCGATTGAAATATCCACTGATACTTCACTCTGTGGCTTCTGAGCATGATTATGTTTACTGTAGCCAGGTGAAGTAGATCCTAGTTTACCTATGATTCACAAAGACAGTATGTAATTCACTGATCTCCCTAAGGTCATCTACTCTAAATTCCTACCTATTTCCTACCCACTCTCTCTTTTGTCACTTAAAATATCATGGATATGTGTAGATATCAGATGTCTGCTGAATTGATAATTCATTAAATGACAAAGTGATCCCAGCTTCTTCTTGTGGCTCAAAAAAACCCAACCCATCCTATCCTTGTCCCCCAAAATTAACTCCAATTTGGAGAAATGGGTTATATGTATTTAAAATATTCATCTTCCTACATTAATTCATTTAATATAATTGTTCTACCTAATGGAAAACCAAAACAGCAACATCTGAGTTAAATGAAATTATTAAATGGCAGAAACTTGTTAAAACATTCCATTCATTTTATCAAGAGCAGTAAAGTGGTCTTAATATAGGCAGAACTTTGTTTTTTGCTATTTATTAAAATAAAATCCATCTTTACCTTGATTTGTATTACTTTGATTTATATTCTAAGATAAAAGTCAGCAAGCTGTTCTTAGTTTCTGATACTTGTGTAAATATATGGACATAATAAAATTATACAAATAATATACACAAAGGTAAGGAGAAAGGCAGCTCTCATATAGTCACTCCTCTAATCATAATCAGCTCCACCTTAGAGTATTTATTTAATATTAGAAAAGTATTAACAACCATTTAAAAACTAATTGAATTTGCTGAAAGTTCTATAAAACATTATTTGAATTCCTGTGAAAGCATTCCTGTTTATGTAGGCTATTACTTTGCCCCATGTTTTAAGGGCAAGATGGTTCAAAAAAAATCTGTTGTTCTAATATCAAGAACACATAAAATTTCTTGTACGTTAATTATTGCTGATGCTGGTTTGGCATTTGTATTAGGCCTCTGTCACAGGAGAATGGTTTTTAAAAAATGATTAAAGTTGAGCATATTTATCCGAGGGAACATTATTGCTGAACTCTGTTTACAGAGGCAGCAATGAAACATTCAGCAGTTTGAGCAGAAAAGTTGACTTACTATCTAAAGGTGGTTTCCAATTTCCAAAATACATAAGAAAGGACAACACATTGTTAACCTGCAAATGACATCCCATCCTCAGAGACAACCGCTCCATTTCATCTTGGGTCACAAGTAAGGTAAGTTTGTGGAGATGAAGCTCTAGCCTATTCAGCTAGCCCCATTTGCCCACTTTGTTTCTGACAACCACTCAAGAAGGGATTAGGAATAGATTACCTCGAGACACTAAAAGTCGGAACTGAAAGCAGCATTAACAAATTTGTTTAGGGAATATCCAGAAACAAAATGTCACTAGTATTGCAAGCCAGAGGGAAAAAATGCAGAATTTAGAGTTGAATTTTTGGCTTTTATTCCTTGGGCATAGCATTTTTCCGTTCTGTAACTATCTCTGGCTGTTCACATTTCAAATGGTGCATGTTGTCCTTTATATTACTACTACTCAAAGTATGGTCTACAGACCGGTACTATTGGTAAAATGTTAAATGTTTATGAATATGTATTATACATATATAAATATGTATATATTTATGACATAAATATAGAAATTGATAGTTAATGTTTGGATAAGCATACTTACCTGATGAACCAGTAAAAAAAGTTCACAGACCATATTTTGAATAGTAGTGGTGTTTAGCATGTAATGTAAGAAAAAACTGCAAAGCAATAGGTGTCAGAAGATTTAAATTTTAATTGGAGTCACTGTCAACTACTAACTTCACCTTTCTGGTCTCAGTTACCTCAAATGTAAAATGAGGAATTAAATTAAATCTCTAAGGTTCCTTCCATAATTAACATTCTATGATTCTATTACATATGCTTTTGACTTTTGAATATACTTTTGTAATATTTCACCTTAACTTTTCCTCATTCATTTATTCTTACTAACCTTTAAAATTAATGCCTGCAAGAAATTGCAAAATATCATATCATAGACAGCAAATATCTGAATCACCAACATTTTGCCTAGAATTTGTTAAAATAAGACTCCCCTTTAACTTTTATTTTGTTTTATAGGGTAGAAATTTAAAAATTACTTTATCATTTTCATTTTGGTATTTTTATATATGGACATAGTAAAATTATAAAATATGCAGTAAAAATAAGGAAGGAATGAACAGATCTTATATATATGCCCTGCTATTCATGTTCAACAGTAACTCCTTAGTCTTCTTAAATAGTTCCTCAACCAAGAGGGACTGAGTCAAAGAAGATTTAGAGAGAATCTGTGCTCTCAAAGAATAAATCTCCACCAAAGACTAGCACACTTAAAGAATAAATCTCTGACAAAGATTTAAAGAAACCAGTCCTCCATTAAAAGCCATGTTTGGGTAGAAAAAGCCCTGTTACTGATGAAAACTCCAAAGTTACTCTAAATTTATTGGGTGCTTTAAGAATTCAAGTGCTTACTTTATACTTGATAGGGAACTATATGGGGATGACAAGTCAACCTTGTCTTCCCACCCTCTGGCATACTGGGAGCTCTCCATGGTACTGCTTCAGATCCTAACAGCATCAGCCTGCATGATTCTTGGTTCTAACTTCAGTCTTGCTTTTCTAAGTTGCTTCCAGTATCCTGTTTGATAAAAAGTATCTAAGTGAGATGCATTAAGTGGCAGATAATTGCCCCTTCCCTTAAAATGTTTTGCTTTCCAAATTTGACCTGTTTTGGTCACAGCATGACTCCTTTATGAGTCCAGCCTTAATTTTGACAAGGGGCTCATGTCTATAGCTGATATTAAACCTATCTCCGTCAATTCACCCTTATTCTTTTCTTGGTTGATATAGCCTCACTTTCCCTCTAGTCTTCTAGTCTTTTCTTCAGAACTGAAAATCATAGAATTATAACATACAGAAGGGAATTGAAAACATCTCACTGACCCACTTAATCTCATAATTATAATGGATCTTGAATCTTTGCTCACTCCACTTTCCTGTTCACTGTACCACACTTAAAACTCTCAAAATTCTTTTTTTTTTTAAGATTTTTTTCATTGATTTATTTGACAGAGAGAGAGCACAAGCAGGGGAAGCAGCAGGCAGAGGAAGAAGTAGGCTCCCCACAGAGCAGGGAGTCTGATGCAGGACTCGATCCCAGGACTCTGGGATCATGACCTGAGCCAAAGGCAGATGCTTAACTGACTGAGTCCCAGGCACCACACAACTCTCAAAATTCTTAAATACAGGTCTGGTTCTATTGTATATAAATCTCTCTCCCAAAGAAGGATAAAACCCTGCAGGGCAGGAATAGACCAATGCAAATCTTGCCTTTTTTTTTTTTTTCCAGAACACCAAGCACATTACATTGCACATAGTAGATGTTAAATTTGAGTACTTATTGAATTCTTACAGCTTCTCTACCTCATTAATTTTTGCCCTTCTTTTCTGTAAGCTTCCTCAGTTTTTATATTTGGGTCATAAAGATAATCAATTTAATTTTGCATGTTTAATATACTTTCTTCTGTGAGAGTCTTGCTTAGTATTTTGCACGTACTAGGTGTTAAATGACATTTCTTTTTTATTTAATTTGTCTCTGTTGTATCTACAGGCATCTCTCTGACCTTTGAAGAGTGCTTCTTTACACTCAGAATCTAAAGGAACAGTTCTTTTGTTTATATTTGCTGGACTCAGAATATACCTGTGTTTCTTATAATCATTCATGCTTGTTGTTTTTTCAGTGTTGCTGATTTCCAGGTTCATCTTCTTATTGAATATGTGTATCTGTTAGGTTATTTTCTCCTCTGCTACAGCATTTATTTTTTCAAGCTCAATCATATTTTAGATGCTTTTTGTTCATATTTGAAAATGTGTTGGGATTCCTTCATTATTTTCGTTCTCTGACATTTGCAATATCTTTAAGTCAAGTGCCACCTGCAACTTCTTCATAGTCATTCTGGTATACAGTGATGAAGCTTATAATACTCCCAACTTAAGAGATCACCAGAACTAGCTCTTAAGTCATTCATGATAAATCCTTACCAATTAACAACCTAATAGGATTAATTTCAGGTTGAATTTGAATCTAACTAGAGTATTTATTATCTATTTCATACTTATTGAAACTCGACTGTATGAGTTATCCTGTATTGACTTTTATTCCTTGTTTATAATTATGTCCATCATAAAGCTATCAGAAATGATGTCCACCATTTGTTCTTCTTGAGATAATATTGTTTACCTATCACCTTGATATTTAAGATTGTTCTGTATGAACATCTGTTCCTTTTTAAAACAGTTTTAGTCAGTCTCCAAAATAATTCTCTTTACCTAATATGAAGATTATTTCCATTCACCTATTATTACTACATTTTTAAAATATACATAGAGCTCTCTCTTTTGTTCATAATTTTGCAAAAATCAAATTCAGTCACTGTGACATCCAACTATCAAGTCAATTGTAGGCATCACATACTCAGAGTCACTGATTTGTTAATGTCCAAATTTTCCAATTACTCTATTCTCTGCTTTTAGGAGCCACTTTTGCAGAAACTTAATTATATCCTAATCATACACAATAATTGTTTTCTTATTAAAACAAGATTTAAGAAATTAGTTGAGTCTCTCAGCCATTTGGACTTACCATTAATGTCACGTCCCTCATTTATTTTTGACTCCATTCACTCAGTTATGTTCTCATAAAACCTCATAAGGTTTTAAAAAAATACTTCTTTTCTAGTTTTAATCATTTGTGCCAACCCTAACTCATTCTTCTTTTGTATACTTTTTCTTTTTTTTTCACTTCTAAGTTAAAATACCCTACCATTTCTTTATGGAACCTGTGGCTTAATAGTGAATAAATAGAAAATAGCCAGAATTACTACCCCACACTTGATTCAGATCCAAGATTCCTACGGAACCCCAAATGAAGACTCAATGCTTGCTCAGGAACCCCATCAGCTACATTTGGGGTCAATTTCTATTCACTCACTGTCTGTGTACACTGTCTATGTGATGCACACTGTAGGCCCAATTATATACCCACCCCCTCCAGTGCATGGAGTACCCACACAATCTTTTTTTTTAAGATTTATTTTTTTTTTATTTTAGAGAGCTAGAGAGAGAGAACATAGTGGGAGAGGGAGATGCAGAGGGAGAAGGAGAGAGAAACTCAGGCAGAATCCACACTGAGTACAGAGCCTGATTCGGAACTTGATCTCATGACCCCCTGAGATCACGACCTGAGCCAAAATCAAGAGTGGGATGCTTAACCAACTGGGCCACCCAGGCGACTGGGTCACCCCCCTGCCCCCACAGTCTTGTTATTATTTCCCAGCTCTCGTTCCACCAAAGTACAGGCATACCAGGAATCTCTTAACCCAACCACTTTTTCTTCTATTTACCTTTCTACTTACCTTCTTGCCTCCTGACCTTAAAATTTCTCATCTTTTTAAATCACCTCTCTTTTCTCTTACCCAGATATGTTCTAATAGACTACAGTGTAACAAAATCTTCTGTTTATTCAAGATATTCCCAAACTGTAGTCAGTGGTCTACTTTTTCCAGAAGCAATTGATGAAAGAGGACTTTAGAAACTGAAAAAGAAAAGAATTAAATAATCCTTTGGAATTTAGTGTAATAGGAGTTCACATCTATTTCTTTTTCTCTTTCAGTCTTATCTGCCTTATTATCCCTATATCACACAAATTCTTGCATATAGCCATCCACCCACATGCCCAGCATGAGAAAGGAAGGAAACAGAGCTGGATTTGATCAGCATAAGGTAAACTCAGCAGGATGAGAGCACTGGGGCCAGAATATCACAACCATAGAAACAGAAATGGGAGTGCAAAAGTAAGAATGGTGAGTGAGGGAGGGTAGGGGGTTGGGGAGAAGCCACCAGCAAATTCCTTTGGTATTAATACTACCCAGTAAATCAGTACTTACTTCATATTAATGTGATATACAGAAATTAAAATTTCAAAGTAGAGTAACTTCGTGATTATTCAATTTATGAAAGGATTAACAATAATTTTTTAATAGCATACTCCTCTATGCTCTTTCAAATATGACTCTATTTACAGAAACTTTATTACATAACTTTTTAAAACATGGCTCTTGAATAAAATAAGGTGTATCAAGCATGTATGGATTTAGGGGAAAAAATAGGAAATTGTGAATCAAGAAAATCATTTATTGGGCCAGCAATTATTGGACCAGAATATGTCTGGAGAAATCCAGAAAAAAATAAAAATAAACCCCAAGAATTTTGGGGGAAGAGCTAATATCTTACTCAAATTTTTATTCCTAGTATCTGGAACAAAGTAGATGATTGTCTTAGGGCAGGTTCCTTAGACACAGAGCCTGAGACAGGGATATAGGGGTTTGTGATTTATTGAGAAGTGTTCCTCAGGAAAAACTTGTAAGTGGGAGAAAAGTGGAATAAAGAAGGGGAAAGGGCTTAAAGAAATAGTACCTCAAGAAAATTCTCACCTTGTCCTGGTCCATGGTAAGGCTCTCATTTATACATAGCACTGCAGCATTATTCCACCATGAGACAGAAGGGCTGTGGGCTTTTTGGATCCTGAATCAGTCCATTATTACTCACTTGGGAACAGGTAAGTTGTAACCTAGGAATTCATGGACATTTTTGCTCCCATTCGCCAAAAATTCTCCAGAGAAGGCCACAGGTATGAACTACTAATGGTAGTTTTCATGTAAGCCAGGAAATAGGTATACCTTCTGGAAAGGGAATCCAGACTGGCTACCTAAAGCATCAACTGCAGTTACCCATAAATATTTATTAGATGAGTGAAGAGGTAAGTATGTCCTAATCTGACTCTAAACCAACGTCACATTTTATAGGGCTTGGGTATTTTCTGATTTTTTAAATATTTATGTATTTATTTTAGAAAGACAGAGAGAAATAGCATGGGGGAGTGGGGAAGGGGATAGGAAGAATCCTTGAGCAGACTCCCTACTGAGTGGGAAGCCCAAGGCGGGGCCCAATTGCAGGACCCTGAGATCACGACCTGAGCCGAAATCAAGAGTCTGCTACTTAAACAACTGAACCACCCAGGCGCCCCTATTTTCTGATTTTTTGTTATGACCATGAATTTTATTCAGCATATTGCACATGTCCTATCTGGCTTAATCAGTGTCATTTTGGAACTCACATTTAAATAGCAAGTAAATATAAACAACAACCAAGTCCAGAAACACAACTGGTCAAGAAACAATAAAAGAAGGTTTGCTCTGTATAGCTTTCATTGACAGGGTAAAAGCAACAAGGTTCATAAGCAGCTGGATGCATGAGACCATAAGTAAGGTGAGCAGAACATATACTAGAAGAGCACATCAAAGCAAGGACCCAAACAATGCAGAATGGCTCTATAATCCTGGGCAAAAAGAATAATTGGAAATACAGGGTAGGAAAGTGACACCCAAACATGAATTGCTCTTTCTAAATAGGCCTAACATAGGTCCTCAAATGGTAGAAGGCACAGGGATAACTTATTTTACTGATCCTGGGGAAGTTTTCAAGCACACAGGCTAACAAAGAGCAATGGTTATGTGTTAACTCTTTACCTGAACACAGGTATATTGCCACTTTTAGTAGCAACATCTGTGAATGCAAATGGCGAGACTATTAAAATGTTACTTGTTCATTTAGAACATTAATAACTTTAGATGTAAGGATAATATAATCTCCCTGGAAATGGCACTTAAAGTACTGTGTACGTTATTTTGACACAGCAGATTTTGAATACTTAGGCTTCAATCCAACCATGGTCTTTTAGTCTGATTTTCTAACTCATTAAAAATATTCTCCATTTGCTACTAAGTGATTACATAAATTTTACTCATAATCCTGAACTTAGATTTTTCTGAATGATTTGGAAGTGTTGGTAAGTAAACAGAATTTTCAGTGTGGCCCTTTATTTTGTAGAGACTTTGAGTATCTCAAGGGGAAAAAGTTGGTTGTCAAGTATTTATCTCTGTTAATGATATCCTTTGGTGGTAAGCAACAGAAACTAACTGACCTAGCATAGGGAAAAGCAGAGAATTTATTAGAAATTTGCAGGAATAAATCATTGACTTGAAGGAAAAGCTGAACAGTATGTCTTTGTTAAGGGAAAAATAAGACAACTCTTACGCAGGAGATGTTTGGGGTCTTTTTCTGTAGCATGATGCTATTAATGAAACTCATAATGTGAGACTTTCCATTTAAGTTTCACATTTCCAAGAGAGAGTTTTATTAGTATAGCTTAAGTTGTTTTTCCCCTGGAATCAGCTAGCCTGTCCAGAGGCAAGTAACACAGAAATGGTCACCAGAGAAATCACTGATGTCCAAGCATCCATTCATTTTATGTTGGCTTCAGCCTTAGAGTTTGTTCCTTGATGTCTATGATCATCAGCGTGTTCAAATCTGTGAGAGTTTTAAAATTTATTTTTATTTATGTGTTTCTTTAATGGGTCTTAATGTTTACACATAATTAGAACATTTTTAATGTGGAATTAAATGAATTTAGATTCATAGGTACCAAGATTATATTTAATGCTAGCATTTTAAAATCAAATAAGCATTTGATCTGTCAATCAAGGGTTGCCATAAAAACTTTTTTTAAGTGAAGGATTGGGAGAAAAAAGGCTGTATTTGTGGTACTCAGTGCTCACAGGCATGGCTTTTAGTTTTACCTGGGCTTCCTTTTTGAAAATCTTAATGAGATGCCATTATTTCTCATCTACACATTGGCTTACCCAATCAGCCAATTCTCAAATGTTCAAGGCTTGCTGTCTAATTTTAAAATTGTCACTCAAGTGTGAGCCCCTGAAGAGCCTTCCATCTATATAGTCCCATGCTTAGTGGAGTATATTACAGGCACTAATGACATGTTTGTTGAATGGGTGAGAAAACAAATGACTACATCTCTTCTTCCTATCTTCTAACATCAGCTTTTCATTTATTATTAACAATATAAACTAGTGTATACAAACTCTGAAGAGACACATAAAACCCAGATTGGTCAGAGTTTACACCCAATAGTAACTAATAAATGCTTCAGTGATGAAGGTGGAATTTGAAATTCTTTAGCAGTATAAAGTTTGAGCTTTATCTTTGGGTTCCATTTACTCATTTATGAGTAAGTATCCAATGGCTTAGGTAATTTAAAATTGACAATTTCCATTAATTTTATTAAACCCACACACTTATGGACCTGTGTCAGGGGTAGACTAGTGTGTCTCCACAATAAATCTGAACCCATTTACCTGCTTGGCTGGACTTGTACTTCTTAGATCATAAAATTTGTCCTTTGTTAGCCCAAGGAATGGTAATAATGATGCAAACTTGACTGAACTTGCATCCCCAAAGGCATGAAAGTGGTTATTTAGGACCTATCATAAATTCACTGTCATGTAGCTTTTGTCAAAATTTTGAGATGTGGATACTACAGGTCTGGAGTAATGTATTCAATTTGCAGATGGTGCAAATAACAGGGCTTCAGAAGCATCAGGATCAACTACTCAATTTGACGCCGTATTTCACCAAAACTAATTATTCACCAAATCCTTTTCAGCTGCCACATATGAGGATTCATTCCCAAGTAATTCTCACTTATTTCTGGAGTTGTTTACATGTGGTATCATTGTTATTATTACACTTCTATTATAGAATAGCACCTCCTTAAAATACCAAATAAATTTTTCATTGGTTAATTTCTAAAGCAGATGCATTCTTTTACTTTGTCACTCTTTATAACTGGCACAAAAATGCTTCATCCTTTTTTTTTTTTTAATACAAAGTTATATCTTATAACCAGTGGTAATAGGCTTGGGGCAAAGTACCCTCCATCACCTTTCCCTTACTCCTCTTCCACCTAGATTGTCTCATGCTGAAACACACTACTTGTTTGGAGAGGACACTGATGAAAAGTCTCACTTCCCTGTGAAAGTCTCCCTTCTAAGTCATGATTAACTCTCCATGACTCTGTGGATGCTGAGAACTGTCATTTTAGTCATTGGCAGCCACCTGCGTCATAAGTGTTACAGAGCAGTTGTGCCTCTGGGTATGGCTCAGGGAGATGGGGCTCATTGGCCTGATGGCATGCATCCTACCCCATTGTATTTAAAGATGCTATTTATTTATTTATTTGTCAGAGAGAGAGAGAGAAAACACACAAGCAGGGGGAGCAGCAGGCAGAGGGAGAGGGAGAGACAGGTTCCCCGCTGAAGAAGGAGCCCGATGTGGGACTCAGTCCCAGGACCCTGGGATCATGACCTGAGCCGAAGGCAGATGCTTAACCAACAGAGCCACCCGAGTGTCCCCCTCCCCCATTGTGTTTAAATACCTGAATTGTAGCAAAAGATCAAAACATCTCTTTCAGCACTTATTACTGCACATCATCATCATGTTTGCTTAGCTATCTCTCCAGTCGCCTGTGATCTGCCTAAGAGTGGGAGCGACATTTTATTTATGTTTGCAGCCCCCTCCTCAAAATAGCACAGTGCCTGGTAATAGTGATGTTTCAACTGACCAAAGGATTCCCTTGCTGAAGTACGCACAGAGATGACCATATGATTGGGAGCATCAACCACAAAGTCACGCATTTGTGGCAGCAAAGTGAAAATAAAACAAAACTGCAAAATGAGAGAAGGGAGAAGGATGTGTTAAAAATCTAGACTTTCCTCTACTGCCAGTCAGGAATTGATGGCTTTTATGGAATGAAATACTGCACTCTGGGCTTGTGTTCTTGATGGGATCGGCACATAATACTGATAAGATCTGAGCTACATTGTCATTCATTTCTTAGTTTTTATAGACATTGCATTCATGTATAAATGTTTGAAAAAAACTACTCATTTTGAAATGTTATGTCTGTGAATAAAATATGTACATGTATTTGAGACTCGGTTTGACACTACAACAGTATATTTAAGATAAACTATTTATCTTCCACAAACACATTTCAGTGTTTTAACACATCCATTTGTTTTCTGGAATGAAGGCAGAGGCATGAGGATGGGAGGAAGGGAGGGTGAGAGGGAGGCAGGAAGGAGAAGGAAACAGTCAGGGAGCTTTGTGTTTTGATATTTCAGCTTTCCTCTTGATGGCAAAATCCTAACTGGAATATGGTTTTGTTATCCCGGATGTCAGTTCACAAATCATGAATTAAGCAGCTCAAGCCAAGTGGCACCTAGCAGTAAAACTGGCATTTCTCAAAATATTGGCAGATCGAGCGAGCAACTGTTGATTTTAAATGTTTAATGAGCAATATGTTACTTATTCCGGTAATATTGTTGTGTTTGCCTAACCTTTCTCAGACTGCCTCCTTCTGCTTTATTGCTGGCAGGCTTCCAAAAAGGAAGGGTTGAGTTAGAGGGGGGAGAGAGTATGGACAGAATGAGGAAAACCGTAAGAAGAAAAAGCTAATTAAAACTGCTCTCCTGATAATGGAGAATTAGCCATGTCTTGTTGGAATCATAACTTGAGGACTTATATGGTGTTACGGAATCCCAACATGTTGTTCTTCACATGTTTATGATCACAGTGGGCAAAAAAAGAATAGAGGAAGAAAAAAAAATAGACTGGAAAGAGGATAAAACTGCGAGCTGGTGGTTGAAATGAGCAGCACAGGGTAACTGGGAAGTCCTGAGTGAGATCTTCAAAGTGAGATCATGATTACAGGCATCTGGGTGGAGTTACTCTGCACATGATTAAGATGAAGGAGTCTTGGTCCAAAGAATGAACCCATGGCAGGATTACAACAGAAATAAATCAACAGAGTAAAGAGTAAGGGGAAATCAATAGTACCTTCATACTCTGTGGCAGAAAGCACTTGGCTTTTTGGTTCCCTTTACAGATAAACGCTACAGAAACATGCTCTCATTCCTTCGCAGTCCTGATTGGTGAGCCCGAACACATCACTGGTCGGTCTGTGTGAAATACCTGACGGAAATTAAAACTTCATCAAGGTTAAGTTAATGAGTGCTATACAAACCATGGGTATGATTTGTTGCTCCAAAAAACAATTTGTTTTCTTTATCAGAACCATTTCTTTTAGCAAATGTGAATGCAGAACTCGAGTAAGTTTGAAATCCTCTACAGGTCTAATGCAGATAATTCATGCAGAAGATCTGGATCAGTAGGGGCATTAAAGTAGAGATAACCATATGACTGATTAGCATAAAAAATTAGCTACAGAGACAAATCTCCCAAACAGAGCTCTCATTATAGTTTGGAACAGAAAGGAATTCCTCAGTGCTCTAAGAATTAAAATGAGAGGAGAAAAAAAATCAATTCTCTGTTTGTGGAAGTTAGGAGAGGATTTTACCTTTATAGAAATACACCATCAACCTGGTGTAAGTAGCATAACGATGTTACTTACAGAATTAGGAATTTTGTTCCTACACTTCAGAAGGAAAACATTGTGTAGAAGCTCATCTATGGTCGAATTTTGTAAAGTTACTTCAAAATATATGCCTATTTGCGCTCTTCTGTGATTATGCTCCTGTAGAGAGGAACTGTGATTTTCCTTAATGCAGTCATAAGGTCTGTTTTTGGTATTGAGTTCAAGAACCCTGGGAGTGATGCTAATGAGGTCAGAAAAACAAGGACAGTCTCCACAATCTAGAGAGCTTCGCTTTATCCTTTGACCACAGTCTTTAACCCTGGCAGCGACCCCTCAAATGAATATTCAGTCACAATAGCAGTGGCTAGTCAAAAAAATAATTTCAGATTCATCATTAAGAAGTCATCACTTATTGAGTATCTACTATGTGATAGGCACAGTGTATAGTGGTATTTGGGATAATATAATTATTCTGTACCCTTTAGTAATAGGTTTCTATTTATAGAGATATGGCTACAGTGCAGCAAATTTGATAACCCATCACATTTGTTAAAATGAAATGCAGTAACCACTTATAAAACCCCTACTCTAATCTCTCGCTCAATTAAATATTTCAGTGCAGAAATGAGTGAGGGTATTAAAAAAATCTTATTTGAGAAACGAAGATAAAGAATACAATTGAAACAAATAAATTCAAACAATAGATTAAGGTTACTTGGTTTGCTTCCTCTGATAGGAAAAAAAGATGATATCTCTTCTGAGAAAAATATTTGAATGAGATCTCTAGAATAATTTGTGACTTGGCCTGAAAGTAAACAGTTTGTGTTATATTTCATTCACGGTCTAATTTCTAATCTATTTTTTGAAGTTGTTATAAAAAATAAGACAAACAATATTCTCTCATATGGTTGTTGTGAGAATTACCTGAAATAATATAGATGTGTATAGAAAACGCCCTATAAATAATAGCTATTTCTGTTAACATTTTTCTCTTTTATTTGAAGAAACACTTCATTTATTGTGTTTTATTTTGTTTTGTTTAAGCACCTACTATGTTCTGTGAACTCCTTCCTTGTTAATAAAATACTTATCCTTAAGATCTCCATTTACATGGTTTTTTCTTAGGTGATCTTGCCTTCTTAGCATCAAACAGGGTTGTAACTTAGACTTACCCAAATTATTTCTCTCTCTCACACACACACACAAAGAGACACACACACCACAACCTCTACCCTCCTCACACACATACACATTTGAGATGGCAAGCTTCATAAAAGTGAAAATGGGTTGATTTTGTTTACTGCTGCGTCTTCAGCACCTAGCACGGTGTCTGGCATGTAGTGGACAATCAATCATATATTTAGTTGAATGTAAGTATAAATAAATATACAAGTCAATAAATGAAGAGGGGAATATAAAGATAAATAGGCCTGGAGACCTAACTTTGTGAATTTCATAGTCTGGTTGGGGAGACAGAAATGTATACAAATGATGTCAGTGTAACCTGACCTAGGTCACCATAATTGTATGAACAAAATTATTGGAGCATAGGGAGACTTAAAAAAAAAAAAACTGGAGGCTAACAATAGGGGTAGTTTCAAGCAGGGATTAGGAGGAGGAGCAGAAGGGAACATGCTGAGAAAGACTTCATAAAAGAGATGTCACTTGGACTCGTTTTTGAAGGTTGAGTAGAAAAAGCACAGAAAGGAGAAGAATGTCTTTCTGGAGGAAAATGGACAGCAAGTATTGTTTGCATTAATCTGTACACTGAAATCTAAAAGCTCCAAATCCATTATGTCAAACAAAACAAATTGATGTTTTGCAATAGTCACAGGCAATATTCAAGGCTTGATTAGATTTAAATATGCAATACAAATTCTGCAAATGCTCCAGGAGGGAAGAATAAACGTATGAGATGGCAGAAGCTCAGCATGTAAAATACTCCTAAGTGCTTGGGAACTCTGGCATCCCGCAAATGGGTAGTGGTCGGTTCCTTTGGGTATGCACTTTCATGGACTGACTCCTAGGGGAAGATCAAACCCTGGGGTGGTCTTCAGAGGGGGCAAAGGAGGAGCAAGGCAGAGGTTCTCTAGCAGCCTAAGGCAAAAGTGCTGTGAAGTTTAATTGTGAGCATTTATTTACATATATGTAGTGTTTGCTAATTGGCGCACGTTACCTATTTTGAACTTCTTAACCATCTTATAAGGCCATCAAGAAAGGGACTGACCTCTCTTTTACAGATGAGGAAAGTGAATTTTGGAGATTTTTAATGACTTGCCTAAAGTTAATGGGAAAACTGTAAACTCAGGTCCCTAAATCCAGTTTCAAGGCTGTTATACTATTCAACATTACTTATTTTGAAAAATAAAATGAAACAAACAGTAAAATAAAGTAGAATGATCAGGAAAATCAAATGTAAATGCTAGAGTAAATTTTCTGAATCTTTTGCTATATCAAAAAGTTTTCAAATCTAATCTAATTAGACTTTAATCACCAAATATCTCATATTTTAGGATACATACCTTTTTCCTTGATTTCTTCCATCTCGAGCTACATATCTCCTTTCATTCTAGTCCCTTTTCCATATTTCTGAAATAGAACTTCTTTTTTTTTTTAAAGATTTTATTTATTTATTTGACAGAGAGAGAGACAGCGAGAGAGGGAACACCAGCAGGGGGAGAGGGAGAGGGAGAAGCAGGCTCCCCGCAGAGCAGGGAGCCCGATGTGGGACTTGATCCCAGGACCCTGGGATCATGACCTGAGTCGAAGGCAGTCGCTTAACCGACTGAGCCACCAGGGCGCCCCTGAAATAGAACTTCTGCTATAGTTTAAAAAGCATGGACTTTAGAGCTAGACCAAGAAGAATGCAAATCCTGATTCTGCCACTTACTAGCTTTATTTTTTTAAATTTTTTTAAAGATTTTATTTATTTATTTGAGAGAGAGAGAAAGATTTTATTTATCTGAGAGCGAGACAGCACGTGCATGTGAGCTGAAGAGCTAAAAAGAGAACAGGAGCACTGGAGCCTGTGGGCAGGGGGAGGGGCAGAGGGAGGGCAGGGGCCTGGGGAGAAGCAGACTCCCCTGAGCAGGGAGTCCAGCCTGGGCCTCCATCTCAGGACCCTGAGATCATGACCTGAGCCGAAGGCAGACGCTTAGAGGACTGAGCCACCCAGGCGCCTCTACCACTTACTAGCTTTATAATCTTGAAAAACGAATTCAGATCCTTGGTCCTCACCCACACTATAACTATATTGTGATGCTATAGTTCCTGAATTAACAAGTTTGTGTGGAATTGCTTAGCACATGCCTGATTTACAGGAAGCTCTCAATAAATATTTATTTGGTGAAGCAGTGTTCAGTTCTCTTCTCCTTCCCCACTATCTGTGCGATCTTAGTCCAGATACTTAATAACTCTGAACTTCAGTTTCCTCATCTTTAGAGGTAATAATGCTTTTATTACAGAGCTTTCAAGAAGGTTAAGTAATATAATTCATGTGGCATTCTTAGCACATAGTTTTCACTCAATAAATGCTTATGGTTCTTTCTCTTCCTTATTTTCATTCTGCACTCCATTTAAACTCTTCTATCCATGTTTCATCTTCAAGAATCTCAGGTCTATTTTCTTCCCTACCTCCTATTGTTATCCTTCTCCTGGCACTCATACCCCTTCTCTTTTCCAGATTCTACTTCTGATTTTCTCTTGTATTCCCCTCACTATTACCCTCTTCTTCATCCCTAATGCCTTTCCTCTTGTCTGTGCCAACTTTCAAGAGCTAAAGTAGAAACCAGGTAATGTCTAAAGGTGACAGATGGAGAAATCCCACCTGCCCAGAGGACTTTTCAAGCTGATCCAAACACTGAAGGATAAATGAATTAGATGTCTTTGATTTGGGAGCATAGAGACAACAAAATGTATTGAATAATAGAGATCCTCTTGGCTCCTGCCTTCCATATGTGCATGTACACACACACACACACACATGCATACACACACACACATAAGCTTGCCCCAAAATTATGCATGTGATCACTTCCTCACTCATTCTTGTGAGTCCTTTTATCTTTGTATTTATATTTACTTTTCTTCACTCATTTTCAGAACTTCAGAAATAACGGAATATATAAATCAATAAAAATCTAAGAAGAAAGAAAAAAGGACATAAAAAGGGAGATGCTGAGATATGAATGACAACTTGGCATGTATGTTTTAATTCTTTGAGAACAAGCAGCATCCTCTTAACACTACTAGACAGGCTGTACACTTGTTCTGAGCAGCTTGTAACTTTCTTCTTTCTCACAAGGCACTCTGCTACATGGTATAAGGCTGTTTCTGAGTCCAGCTGGTGATCACATTATGTCCTGAGGCAAAATGATTGATGGTATGTACCATACTTTTTCTAGCTTGTATAAAGCAGATGCTATTCCTGCTCTGCTCATTCACATAGGTGTTTAAATTTTCCTAGACTCTTACAAAACTTCAACAGTACCCCTGGAAAGTCAGGCAATAGGGCAACTTCATCCGAGATATAGAAAAAAAATGTAGGGGAGTAGGAACTTGGAGATACTTTCTCTCTCCCTCTCTCTTTCTTTCTTTCTTCCTCTCCCGCCTTTCTCAATCTCTTTCTCTCTCACACACACACACATACATACACACTACTTTCATGTTGGTTTTCTTTGGGTGGAGTTGCTCTTTGTACACTGGAATCATTTAAGCAGGGGTATCCTGTGTTTGGTATCTCTTTTATTCCAGCACTGAACAGCTAATATTGTTTTCCTTTAAGTCTCTGCCTTTCCTGAGACCTTCTAGGGCTTTGGAATCTTCAATAGTAAGGTTGATTTCCCAGGGCTACACCTTTCTAAGGATGATTGTCTTCCGATTTCCTATAGCCATTTTTTCTCTGACCCTGCTGAATGCACTTACTCTTAGTCTTGAGCATTGACCCAGGGCAAAGAGGAAAATGTAAAATAAGTTTGTGGGCGGGGGGTATCTCTATGTTTCAGCATCTAAACTTGTGGCCATTCCAAGCTGCCAGTCACTATGAGAATGTCATGCCATTTTTTCTGTGGTCCATCAATTTTAAGAACTCCCAGGCAGCATAAAATAAGAAAAAGTTTTAATGTCAATTTGGGATACTACTACTCTCAGAGGGGAAAACTTTTCAACTCTTGGAAATATGATTTTTAGTTTCATAATTTGAAAGCTCCATGACTTATTCTTGTGCATTTCTCTCCCATCTTATTGTTGAGCATTTGTGTGTGATTTCATATAATGGTTTTTCTCTGCTTTGGGTACCAAATGCTGTGCACCGTACAGGTTTGTGATCACCATCTTTCCAGCAGGCAAAAGAAATGCATGGGACCTTTTCAGCTTTTTTAGAAAGAAACAAGTATAAGGCTATTAGTCTGATTCTAATTTTTACGGCATTTCTCTTGGGAGCAACTCCACAGCAAGTGCTGCAATCTCTTCCCTAGAAAATAGTTCATCTCATACCCACAGTCAGAGCTTTGAAAGCTTTCCTTACGTGGTGGCTAGTTTATTGAGGCCGGGGCAGAGGAACTGGTGAGTCGGGGTGCCTTGGTGAAGCTTTTGTACTCAAAATGTACATCAGCATCACCCCCACGGTGTTAAAATGCAGATCCCTAGGGCTCCCCATAAACCTACTAGACTAGAACTTCTGGAGCTGAGCCTAAGAGTCTTCCTTTTTAAAAGACATTCCCCTGTTGATTTTTCCTAGTTTGTGAGCCACTGCTTTCGATCGATATTTAGGGTGACCTAAAATGAAAGTTGACTCTTGGGTGTTGATACTACAATTATTTGAAAATAATTGCTTAAATCCTAGATCATAGAATGATCTCTCTGAAATACATTTTTGTTGTTACTTACTATATTACCTGATTTAAACACAACAGCCCAATAAAAAATGCAATTCTTCAGACTTGCATGTTAGAGTCTATTCCTTTATACCATCCAAATTAATGAATATTCACAGGAAAAGCAAGTTCAAGTTATTGATGACATGTTATCAATAAAATGGTTCCCTAAATAGTTATGTCCCCTTTCCGTTTTAGTGTTGTCTTATTATGCTTTGTTGTATCTTCCCAGCACAGTGCTGGGTGTGTAATAATTGTCAAATTAAATTCTCTAATATGCTTTCTATTCTGAGGAGCTGGTACTCCTCAAAGAGTACAAAGGGAGAGCTACACTTCCTGTATTTCTCTCTCAGTCTCTTTCATTCTCTCTCTCGCTCTCTCTCTAGCATGAGAGAGAGGGTTCATCTTTATGAGGAACCCAAGGATGTCAAATAATCTCCTGACCATATTTGGTTTTTCATTTATGGCTATCAAAGTTTGGACAATCAGGAGTTGATCTACCATCCCTATCATTGCTTGATTTTAGTTTATTCCTTGAACATAATTGCACTGATGTGTCCTTTGGAAACTATTTCAATGGTTTTCAAACTATTGGCTAAGGAACACTGGTGTTCCAGAAACTAAACTTAGTGGTTCTGCTGCTAAATGGAATATTGGCATTCTTTTACTGATTCATAGAATTCTGCTGAACAGAATTTTATTGATTGAAGGTTGTCCCAAGAAACATTCTTAAATTTTTTGACGTTTACAACATTTTTTTTCTAAATTAAAATTTAATGGTGTCCAATTTGGATAAGCACAAAATCACATAATCAAATATTTAGCTTTTTGTATTTGGATTTGTTGTTAGACAAAGACTACTATGATTTTTGCAGTGCTCTGCTACCTGAAAAATTTGAGAACCTGTATCCTGAATTGTAATTTGGATAAGTTATAAAAAAGTATCTTTTCCAGCAAATGGAGATTAAATCTATATGATTAAATTTTGTGAAATTACTTTTAAACTTTCTTTCTATCAAACTTCATTTTAAATGTGCCTCAAGTTTCTTATTTTTGACCCTTTAGTAAAGACTTTAGTAAAGTCTTGTTAATTTGGAGAATAATTCCACATTCCTGCTAACCCAAATTCAGTCACTTACCTTTCTCCAGCTTTCCCTGAATGTATTTTACTCTCTCTCTCTCTCTTTCTCTCTCTCTCTCTTTCTTCTCATTTTCTTCTGAATATCTCTCATCCTTAAGTTGCCTTATGATATTCCAACTTTGACTTCTTAATGGAGAGAAGAACAGATTACTAAATGGCCAGTGCTTGGATAGGGGAAGGAGGAGGTCAAGCATCTGACTATTTTGGAACTGCATCTTCTTTTGATTAATGTGGTTGCAACCTAAACATGCTCTACCTAAGGTTTAACTAGTCTCACTGGAGCCCGTGCAGTTCATGGCAATGGCCAATAACTCTCATCCATGACAGCACTTGACAGCTCTCTGGGTAAACATTCCACTAGATAAGAATTGAATATAGGAACAAAACTTTCATTATCTCTGCTGTGCAGAGAAAGCCTTGGTAACCTACTCAAGCCTAAACCTAAAGCCCTTGGACCACCTGGAATGATATCAGGACCAGGGATATTGTTTTCAAAAAATTATTTGGGCCTCCAGTCCTGTAAAGAGGACTGAAGGTTATCACTATGTTGTCGGGAATGACCACTCCAAACTTTTGTGACTCTTAAGCTTTCCTAACCCAGCCACCTTTGCAATCATGTGCTCATGTATTCACTTACTCTCAGATGTGTAGAATGACAGGTAATCACTTCTTAGCATGGTTATTTTTATGTCATATCCAAATGAAGTCTTTCTGTGAGCAGGCCTAGGGTCAACCAACCTCTGTCAATAAACCTCTGTCTGCCCTGACTGCCAACAGGCTGATTTTGTTGGTATCTATAAGTCTACTGTAGGCTGCAACAGTCCAGTACTATTTTCTCCCTGCTCTTATGCTTCCCCACGGTCTGCTTCGCTTGATTTCTTTCTATGACCTCCCTGTACCTTCTTGTTTGCTGAAGGAACTTCCCCTCTCACTTTTCTGCCTTCACATCTTCCCTGTGATCTCCTCTGTGGCTGACCACAGCCAGTCAGTAGCTAAGTTTGCCTTCAGGTAAAACCATCTGTGCAAAGAGGGTGATTTGAAGTGCTTCACTTATTTCACCTTGAAATTTTAAGGTTTTCTTTTCAGGCCAGGAACCTAAAATTTCATCAGTAAATGTTGCATTGAGATACTGATATAATCAGGTTTAGCCTTTAGGAAACCAACAGTATTTTAGAATAGTATACAAGGAAGAGAATACTGAGGAAATTTGAAAGCCTAGGATTTATTGAAGGTATTCCAAGACCTTCTACTGAGAATTTACCCAACTATCTTCTGAAGAACTGGCAATTAATTGTTCTCATCAAGATATGAATCAGCAAGTTTAAAAAACCACCTAGCATGACCTCAAATGGACCTGAAGACTTTTAATATGTTTTATACCTATTCCAGGACTGACTTATTTGGGGGTATATACGACATGTATAGACACGTCCTCTTTATCCATATCTGCACCTAATTTCATATCAAGATTTAGATATTAATAAGAATGATTTTCTGTCTCAGTATTTACTGCTTCTTTCTTAGTTACCTCAAACATTTAGATATGCGAAGCCAGAATTGTGTAAAATGTGATATCCGAACTGTGACCACCCCCCATCCCTAGCAGTGTCCTCTTCTTCCATTCTAGTCCTTGTACTTCCCCAGAACCCATTCCCGCAAGTACCCATCCTGATTGCCTGCAGGCTGACAAGCCCCTTAGGTGTTAATTGAGAATTAAGACGTTAACTGATAAAAGGTATAACCACTTGCATTAATATTTGCATCGCACAAAGAGTCTTAATGGGAAAATAATTAAGCTTTAAAGTTTGATTTCTTTGAGGCAATTTATCCTGCCTGGCAACCTGTCAAATCTCTCCAGGCAGGCAGCCCCCGCTTTGCATCACCTAATCTGCCTGCACCTCATGCTGGCCACATATAATTTCAGTGTAACTCTGCAACCAGCCTATCAGAGTGTGGAGGGGGGATAGCTCGGAATCTTATGTAACATGATCCAAAGAAATTAAATCTCTCATCTGTTTATAAATTAATTTACTCCTAGAGGATCTTCCAATACTTGATAAGGTCAATAGCCATCCATCTGTCATTCTGCAAGTTCGCAGTTAGTTTATCCACTGATCAAAGAAGATTTTGTAACAAAATTCATGTGTAATGGAGGTAAGAAAGGCAATTTGCGATTTGTTGCCCAGCCTTGCATATAAATGACCTATTCTTTGTTACTTTTACAATTTGAAAATCTAGTGGCCATGCCCAGCAAAACGTGGTGAATTGCAGGACAGAAAGGATAGGACAACAGATAATTGGGAATTGGGAGCCAGGCTTTGTTTAGAGTTCTAGGCAGGCCAGCAGGTAGTCAGCATTGGCTTTTGTCAGGAAGCTAGTGTCTCGAACTGGTAGGCAAGATGGAGATTAGTACCAGGAAGATGGTATAATGGTTAAAACACCAGAGTCACACAGACATCGTGGCTTTGCCCTTTACTATCTATGTGACGTTGGGAAAGTTCTTTTTAACTTTGCTAACCCTAAGCAACATCAGTTGTAAAGAAAGAGAAAAGAATATGCCTATATAGATAAATGAACTAGCACATGTGAGCATCTCTGTGTGACACAAAATGGTAACAACAAATGGAGGTTTGAACTGTTAGCTCAGGACAGGGAATTGAATGTCACGTTCAATGCAGAATGTTGATTCTTCTGATGAGTTCTTAACTTTTCTCCTTCAGTCTCCCCTTACCTAAAAATTGGATTGATCCCTGATCATGGGCCAAAGTTAAACTTGTCAGCTAAAGTTAATTGAAGTCCCTTGAGAGAAGAAAAGGGCCGTGCCCCTGAATGACAGACTACTAAAAGCAGGTGGCTGGTTCCCAAATGTAGGTGTGCCCAGGGATCACTTAGGGAGCTTTATAAACACATGGATTCCTGGGCCTCACCTCTGCTGGTTCTGATTCAGTAAGTCTTTGAAATGACCCAGTGATCCACATATATATATAATAAGCTCCCAGTGGGATTCTTATATAGGTGGTCCGTGGATCACACTTTGAGAAACAATAGAGTAGATGCTGACAGGAACCTGAGATAAGCTGATTACCACAGCTGGGCATGATATTAGCATAATTTTTCTAAAGTGAAAGCAAAAGAAAAAAATACATTGATTCACATAGCTACTTTTTTTTTTTTTAAGATTTTATTTATTTATTTGAGACAGAGAGAATGAGAGACAGAGAGCATGAGAGGGAGGAGGGTCAGAGGGAGAAGCAGACTCCCTGCCGAGCAGGGAGCCCGATGCGGGACTCGATCCCAGGACTCCAGGATCCTGACCTGAGCCGAAGGCAGTCGCTTAACCAACTGAGCCACCCAGGCGCCCACACATAGCTACTTTTTTATTTTAAAAACAGTGGCAAGAGTTTAAAAATCCATCTGAGGAAATATTTTCTGCAAATATCTGATGCATGGAGGGCATTTATAAAGAGTATTGAGTAATGTATTAGACAATATATTTGCCTGAAGTTTATGAAATACATAGAAAGTATGTTCAAAAGGGTAATTTTTTTTAGTCTTTATAGAAAAGCCTGTGGTCTCACTTCAGTGAAGCCATTTCTAGGAAGTGCAGAAATAATCATGGTCCAACTGGTTTGCTTTCTAAATACGTGATCCTTTGATAGACTCCAGAGGCTCTTAAATAAATGGATGGTAGCATGCTGAGTAGATATGCTGTCTCCATCAGTTTGGGCTGCTATAACAAAGTACCATAGAGTGGGTGGCTTACACAACAGACATTTATTTCTCATAGTTCTGGAGGCTGAGAAGTCCAAGATCAAAGCGCCGGCAGGTTCAGTATCTAGTGAGAGCTCACTTCTTGGTTCATAGATGGGTGTCTTCTTCCTGTCCTCACATAGAAGAAGGGGTTAAGAGAGCTTTCTGGAGTCCTTTCTTAAAGGGCACTATTCCCATTCATGAGAACCCCACCCTCATGACTTAGTCACTTCCCAAAGGCCCCACATCTTAATACTACCACTTTGGGAGTGGGATTTCAATACGCTTTGTGGTTATCAAGGGTCTAAAACAAGCATTTGACAGATCCTAGGTTGAAATCCATTAGAGCAACTGAATCTCTGAATAGTTATTCTGGTGGTTGCAGTGAGATCCTTATAAGGTGGGTGTGAGAAGTGAGGGGGACAAACCTTTAAACAGAGTGATGATGAAATGACTTCAACACAAGACTGGAATGTTGTCAGTTATGAACAAATGCTTGAGTACATTTCAGTGCTTGGTTGAGATAGAAAGTCTGTGCTGTATAATGTGGAAAAAAGGACTGAGCCTCATATTTTTGTATGACAGGTATTTGTTATAACTTGCTCTCTCCATCCAGAAAGGTCTCCATATGGACCCTATAAATGGTATATTTTTAAGGAGATAATTGTATAATTTTTGCCTGTTAGCTGCTGCAGGACCTAAACCACTAGCAAACTTTAAAGTTCCCAGTGAGAAAGAGAGATAGCTGAGTTTTGCTTGCTGAAGAAGTATAAAAGAAGAAGCAAACTAGGACAAAGGATGGGTTCTTTCTACCCACATCTCAGACCTCTTTTCCTTTCCTGGAAGACTTATATTCATATCATTAAGGAGACAGCTTGGGATCATTCTCAGGATATTCAGGTCCAAGGTCTATGACCATAGTGGGGCACAGAGATTTATGGGTAATGGTACTGCATCTAGGCTAGCAGGCTATTAGTCAGTGACAGAAATACAATCAGAAGCATCCAGTCTTGGAGGAAGGGAGACATCGGCAACTAGATTACGATGGGCCAAGTTCATGGTTTGGTCCCACATTAGCCCCAGCTGGGGACTGGAGTGCAACCTGAGCACCAGTGACAAGGACAGAAGACTCAAGCAAACTGGCACGCAGAGTGGAGAATTGGTAGGGAAAAGGTATCTGAGTGTGCATATAGGTACCCGCCGCCTTCAGGGCCAGCACTGCTGTCCAAAGCCCTCTCAGTAGTGAGGAAAGAACTTCTAAGGAAGACCAGGCTTGCATCTCAGTGCTTCAGGGCAGAGTGGGCTGGCCCTGCAGGTCGCAGTTCCTTACTAGCAACAGTCAGACAGTATAGAGGGTAGGGGAGAACCGACAGTGCGCGCATACAGTCACTAAAACTCTTTCTTGTCCAGCTAATTAGAGAACTGTTCTGTTTTTCTATAAATTGACTTCCTTGCTGGTATTCCTCCTGTCATTTGGTATTGGTGTCTTATTTCTATATTAATTCTTCTGTCTTTATGCCAGAAATAAAAAAATCTCAGAGACTTTCTTTTTCATTATGAGAAACCTACCCTGAGGAGACAGCCAAAAGGGTGAATATATCTTTCCCCTATACTGGAATTATTAAAACCAATTCCATTTTCAAAAAACTTTTAATATAAAAGTAACATATGCTTTATGTCAAAAATTCAAGCAATATAGGAGGACATAAAATGAAGGGAAATTCCCTGACTACACACTTCTGGCCCTCCAGACTCCATAATCCAGAAGACCACCACCAATATTATGTAGACATTGTATGCATATAAGCAAATGTGTTAAAAAGCATATATATGAATGTATGTATTTATGTGTGAATACAACTTATCTAACACAAACAAGATAAACTATAACTAGTATTCTGTAATCAATATATCTTAAATAGCATTACATGAATTAAATTTTCTTAATTAAGTGAATACATTTATATAAAAAGCATGACACACAGTAAGCAGTTAATAAATACTAATAAATAATTCAAATATTTTGTGATAATCCTCTCCTCGCTTCGTTTTATAATTTTACAACTATACAGCATTTCGGAAAACCATAGAGCAGTTTTGCTTGTCTGCCATTTTCATATGAGGAGATTTATGCTGTATTTATTCTGTTTTATTTATTTTACATAACATTATGTTTGGGAGATTACCCATATTGCCACTTACAGCTGTCATCTATTCATTTTCTTTGTTGTATGGTATTTTATTTTATGAATATGCAACAATTTATTTACTTTTTACGCAATATGGGTGTTTCCAGTGCTGCTTGGAACATTGCTGAACATGGTAGTGGAATTGCTGGGTCGTATGCATGTGCTCAGCTTTAGGAGATATTGTCACACTGATTCCAGATAGTCAAACCAGCCTACTGACTTCAAACGTTCAACTTTGGACGAAATGTGGCCCTTTTATGTCCTTTTTATTTAAATACATTTTTTATCTTTTCCTTTATGTATTTATTTTGTTGATGAAGGGTTTGTACAACAGAAAATACTACAGAAAATACTTTTTGTACTACATAAAAATATTTTCTATGTGGTCAGACTCATCTCTTTTTTATGACTCTGTGTTTCATGACTTGCTTAGACGGTTTTCCCTCTTCAATATTATCAAATTCTTGCCTATTCTTTTTTTTTTTTTTTTATAAGATTTTTTTTTTTTAAAGATTTTATTTATTTATTTGACAGAGAGAGACACAGCGAGAGAGGGAACACAAGCAGGGGGAGTGGGAGAGGGAGAAGCAGGCTTCCCGCCGAGGAGGGAGCCCGATGCGGGGCTCGATCCCAGGACCCCGGAATCATGACCTGAGCCGAAGGCAGGCGCTTAACGACTGAGCCACCCAGGCGCCCCCTTGCCTATTCTTTTTGTATTCATATAGTTTAATTTTAAATTTTGAATTATTTGTCACATCTGAATTTGTTTTGGTGAATAATATAAGGAAGCTTTTTTTTTTTTCTCAACAAGGGAGAGCCTGTTGTTTTGACACCATTTAGCAACAATAAAAGAGAAAGATCATTCATTAGGGAGTTGGTTATAGTATTGATATATAAAACTATGTTTTTTTTAATATGGCTAATACCAGTTAGATAATAGCAAAAAAGGACCCTATTCACTAGAAATAAAAAAATATAAAATAGAATAAGCTTAATGCAAAATTCTCATGACTTAAGAAGAAAAAAAAATTGATGGATGAATAAAAAAGACTTAAATGTGATACCTATTCTTAGACAGAATCAAGATTATAAACCTATATCTCTGTAAATAAACCTATAAATCTGATACAAAACCAATCAAAAAGCTGAATATTTATTTTTGGTTTGATTTAGAAAATAATTCTAAAGTTCATCTGAAAAAGATATATGGAACCAATCATGAAAATTGTAAGAAATGACTATCCATATCTTTAATTAAAATGTATTAAAAGCTATGGTAGGGGGGTAGCCAGGGTTCAGCTGGGAGAGTGTGCAATTCTTGATCTCAGGGTTGTAAGTTCGAGCCCCAGGTTGGACATAGAGTTTACTTAAAAAAAAAAAAAGCTATGGTAATTCAACAGGTATAAATTTAACAGGTATAAAAACTCATTTTTATTACCCACTATCCCCCAACATAGATTAAAAATTAAAAAATAAAATAGTAGGCGACTAGGCCAAGAATAGACAAAAAGAGTAAAAAGACAACAGAATCAAGAAATAAGCCAAATTGTAAATAGGAGTAGCATTTAAAATCATTGACAAAAATTTGATTAATAGTTTTTAACAGAAACTGGTTCACATATAATTTCCAAAACCATTAATCCATTTCCCACTCATGTGAAATAAAGTCAAGGCCTCCAGAACTGTTTAATTGTATTTATCCCTGATGAGAATGTAAGTTCCATAAGAGTGAGAACAATATCTTTCTTCTACTTCCTATTTCTTATAATTACTGTTTATAATTGTACTTCAGAAGCCATGCTCTGCTATTCAGACCACACCCCACTTGCATATATGTTTTTAAGTATTTAGGTCTTTTATACTAAAAATTTGTATTTTGAATTATTAATCTTATTCAGCATGTGGAGGCACCCATCTGTATCCCCTTTTTCCCCTAAATGGTTAGTTCCTTATTTTTGTCTATAGTTATCTTCCTTGGTTTATAAAGATCTCAGAAAATAAATGAATAAGGAAATGAAGAGTAAAAAAATAAGTTAGTTTTACTCTTCATTTATATCCAGTTGTTTTGAAGGGATCTCCACTTGAATACCCTTTCGGGATTCAAATTCAACAGGTATAAAAACTAAATTTTATTACCTATTTCTCTATTTCTCCCCAACTTAAAATGTCATCCAGTCCACAAATCAGTCAAACCAAGAAATTCCGGGTCATCCCTTTCCTTCCCTGGCCACTTTAATTAAGGGGAATGTGTGGAAGTAGCGCCTTCCCATCGGGCTGGGCCAGTCTGGTGGGCTTTCTTCATTTCATCCCTCTAAACCTCTGTGGTGGCCTTTTTCTCTGCCTTTGTTTTTATTTAAAAAGAAGTGGAGGAAATATCCTCATGCGGTGCTTTTTAAATGAAGTGACTTGTCAAGTCAGAGACTGTGGCAGTAATCTGAAAAGCAGTAAATTTAGCGACCCTCACTTGCACTGCCAGCCTGTCACGCGCTTGAAACATAAATAGCAGTGGAGACAAATCGTTGCTGTTTTCCTATTAAGCTTTGGCCCACTAGCCTCGTAGCCTTCCAGGAGCGCGTGGGCCCGGCCGGCGACAGCCACCGCTTTCCAGAGCAGGTGCGGCTTGCTCCTAGCCCCCCCCCCCCCCCCCCCCCCCCCCCCCCCCCCCCCCCCCCCCCC